>NC_090265.1:728991655-729294685 GCF_040414725.1 Anabrus simplex
GATTGAGTCTACTCCAGGAGCTTTCCTTTGTTTTAGCTCATTCAAAGCTTTATCAAATTCCTCTTTAAGTATACATGGTACCAAATCATCTTGTTCTATCTCACTTTCATTTTCTATTACATCGTCATCTATTTGTCCTTCATACAGGCCTTCTACATATTCTTTCCAAATTATAGCTATCTTATCCTGCTCTATTATCACATCTCCATTGCTTCCTTTTATTGTACTCAAGGGCTTTATCTTTCTTTGGAACTGCCTCCGGACTTCTGTAAAAGCTTTTTCGGTGTTACCTTTGGTTATATTTTCATCTATCTGTTTACATTGTGCTTCGATCCACTCTTCCTTTGCTTTTTTAGTTTCTCGATGGATTTTATTTCTTATTTTCTTGTATTCTTCATGATTTCCTTTCCTTTTGGCTATCTGGCGCATGTTCATTAGTTCCAAAATGTAGGGTGTAACCCATGGCTTATAGATTTTCCTCTCTTCTTTTCCAAAACTATCTTCTGCTGCATCAATTATTTGTTTCTTGATTTCTACCCATTTTTCTTGAGCACTACTTCCAGCCAGTACTTCAGTATTAATTTTGTTATTACTTTCTTCTTTGAACATTTTGATAGCCACGCTGTCTTTCTTTAACTTACTCAAATTCCATTTTGGGGGGCGTCTTTCTATTCTTCTTAAGTTTCAGTTGGCCTGTCATTACCACGGGGTTATGATCGGAGTCAATATCAGCCCCAGGATAGCTTTTACTTGATTTTACTTGATTTCAATACCGTTCTCTAACTATTATATAGTCTATTTGATATCTACTACCATTTCCAGGCATTGTCCATGTATATCTTCCCCTTTTTGGCTGTTCGAAGAGAGTATTTGTAATTACAAGGGAGTGACTTCGACAAAATTCTATGAGCTTTTCTCCCCTTTTGTTTCTGGAACCAAGACCATAATCGCCCACCGTATTATCTTCTCTGCCCTCTCCAACAATTGCGTTCATAACTTCGAGGATGATAAGATTTTCTTCATCCTGGACCTTTAGTAACACTTCTTCCAGTTGTTCGTACACTTCCTCCACTTCGTCATCTGTATAAGCAGAGGTAGGCATGTACACCTGGATTAGAGCTGTATCTCTAGGTTCTGTCTTTAATTTTATGAGCAGTATTCTTTCATTATATGCCCAAATACCTGACACTCGCTGTCCTAACTGCTTTGTCAGTATAAATCCGACACCACCTTTTCCATCTGAACAGCCCGAGTACAAAACTCTGAAATCTCCGCTCCATAAGTCTCCGCTATCTGGCCATCTTACCTCACTCATTCCCAAAACATCCATTCCTAGCCGCTTCATTTCGTTCTTCACATTCTCCAGTTTACCACACTTTTTCAAGGATCTCACGTTCCATGTACCTACTTTGTAGGACTTGCTCTTTGCCTTCTCCTGTATCCCCCTCCGAAGATCCGAATAGGGGGCTATTCCAGAATATTTTACGTTCAAAGACATCATCATGCTTTCTATTCTTGGGATATCACAAGGATCTTTAATGTGTTGGTTTCCCGTTGCCTTCCACATCCTATGCCATTGACCTACAATACACTAAGCACCCCATTTATACTTTGTTCCAAACTTCTTAGTATGTATAATCCTCGTTATAATTATTAATTATTAATTATTACTCACCTGTACCATACTAACATTTCTCATTTCATTACCACACTTCACTTTATAAATTATAAATCCATAAGATTCTTACCATTAAAATAACATGTTTTAGGATTCGACAAGAGTTGTTTATGCTTTAATATGGCTAATGATGACCCCTAGGTGGGTCGAAACTAGTTCCATGTAATTTAAAATATTGTAAATACAGGAACCCAAGAAATCGGTAAGTGTCAACTACGGGAAGAACGACATTCTCTAAATAAAGCTCAGGATGAGAGTGAAGAGCGCGCTTCCAGTAAAAGTAAACAACAGAAGTCTTTACGGTTAAAAAACGAAAACCATGTTCTAAAGTCCACTGTTCCACTCTCCTAATTGCTTACTGTAACTGTCGCTCAGCGATGGCCATATTTTGTGAGCTACAATGCAGAGCAAATCGTCTATTTTAGCGACAGTATTAGTGCTGAACGAGCAACAGTGAGAATACCGTTTATGGCTATCGCGAACAGAGTGACATTAAGAACCGATCCCTGTGGGACGCCATTTTCCTGAACGTGGTATTGCGAATATGCCCTTCCTACTCGGACAAAGAATAGACAGAGGGACAAAAAATTTGCAATAAATACTGGCAAGTTACCTCGGAAATTGATGCAGGACTGAAAGGACGCCATGTTGCCATTTCTTGTCATAGGCCTTTTCTAAATCAAAGAAAACAGCCACCAAATGTTGTTTTTGAAGAAAAGCATCCTGGATAAAACTCTCCAAGCATATCAAGTGGTCAGCGGTCAAGCGAGCAGCTTGAAAACCACAATGATATTTAGACAAAAGTCCTCTTTTCTCCAGGCACCATCCTATCAAAAAGCTTACATAAGAAGTTTGTATGACAAATAGGTCGGTAGCTTCCTGTATACTCATGATCTTTGTCAGGCTGGAGGACAGGAATTACTATGCCCTCTCACCACTGTGATGGAAACTCGCCCTCTACCCTCTCCCACGGATGAACACATGAAAGAGATATAAAAGACTATCCTCACTAAGGTGTTTCAACATCTGGTTATGGACATTATCTGGTCCGGGAGCCGTGTCCTTGCAAAGCGCCAAGGCACTGCAGAGTTCCCCCTTCGTAAAGGGCACGTTATAGTCCTCTGAAGTATGGTGGTAAAACTGAGGTGATGACTTTCTGCCTCCCGCTTCAGAGTGAGGCAATCACGATGGTAATTCCCAGAGCCAGACACATCCGCAAAATGACTACCTAGATGATTAGCAATAGAGAGTGGATCAGCGACGATACTGCCTGCAATGGAAATTCCCAGTACTAAAGAGGATCCTTGTGTACCCTAAATACGTCGAAGTTTAGTCCACACTTGAGATGACTGTGTATGTGACATCATAGACGACATACATCTCCCACGAAGCTTTCTTACTCTGTCGAATAAGAACTCGCGCCTTAGTACGGAGTTTTTTAAATGCTACCAAGTTGGCCACAGTAGGCTGCCTACAATAGCGTTTATGAGCGCGATGGTGTTCTTTTAAGGCTGCTGCAATTTATTTGTTCCACCAAAGAATGAGTTTTCGGCAAGAAGTCCCTGAAAAGGATGGAATGGACTCCTCAGTAGCAGCAAGAATAACTTGAGTTATGTAAGTTATATCACCGTCTATGCTTCGGCCAGTTGTGTCGGTAAAGGTAGCTAGTGCTGTGAACTTTGGCCAATCAGCATGTTTAAGAATCCACCGAGTGGGAGCCTCGATAGATTTTTGTTAAAGCCTGAGCATTCCCTTTTGACTATCAATATAAGAAGCCGCAGTCACACCTTCAAGCTAAGATAAATATGGCTACACACAGTCGAGAACCTTTCCACGCTTCTACAACAAACTTTAAGAAGACTTGATTCATCTTAACATACGAGATTAACAACCTTAACAATTTCAACAGTCTAACAGCTTTACATTCGAACTTTACCTCCACTAGGAGTGATCTAAAACACATTTCTATTTCATTATCTAAAGATTAAGCTTTTCATGTTCTTTAACTTTTTACGCCCTCAACCATTATGGGGCGCCTTTAACCAGGTTCCATTTAAAACACAAAAGAAACGTTTATATAGAGCTTATAACATGCAACTTGATATCACAGTTTTAGCCATGGACATTCTTAAAAGTTTTAAATAAGGACTGATTGTAAGGTTTAGGAACGATTTTATTGTAAGACTGTTGTAACAACAGTCATCCTGCTCCTTCATCTTTTAGATGTGTTTTAGTATGTAAATGTTAAACAAGTACCAACAACAAGTATCCTCAACTTTAGGATATGTATTTTTCTCTTCAAAACGTTGATTAAGAATCTTCATTTTTCTTCTTCTTTTTTTCATGGGGCCTCTAAATATTAGTTCCTAATTAGCGCTGACCTCTAAGATCTTTTCCTACCATGTTTTAATAATAATGTTATTTGCTTTACGTCCCACTAACTACTTTTCACGGTCTTCGGAGACGCCGAGGTGCTGGAATTTAGTCCCGCAGGAGTTCTTTTACGTGCCAGTAAATCTACCGACACGAGGCTGTCGTATTTAAGCACCTTCAAATACCATCGGACTGAGCCAGGATCGAACCTGCCAGGTTGGGGTTAGAAGGCCAGCGCCTTAACTGTCTGAGCCACTCAGCCCGGCTATACCATGTTTTTCCTTCAATCCCACCTGATTCCTCTGCTTCATTGCATTTCCTATGTATTGTCTCTTATTACTACAATTCTATGTAGGTGTTTCTTCAGATGGCAATGCCCTGTCAACAGTCCTACTACCTATCTTATATTTGCTCTGCTGAGTTTCAACAGTTCTTTAGTATGCTTCTTGTTTGGTCCTTTCATCAGTTCCTTTGCAAGCCTGCATCCTGGAGTATTTTTCCAGTTCTCCATTTGTTTCTTTTGTACCCATTTTCCTATGTAGTGTCGGGTTTGTCCATAGGAAAGACCGCATACAGGTTATGGGACTACAAAATGTGTTTCTGCCCCTTTCCTGGCCAGTTAATCTGCCTTTTCATTTCCTTCTGTACGTGCATGCCCTGGTACCCATATTATTTTCACAATGTTATACTTTGAGAGCTTCAAGAGAAGTGAATGGCAATACCAAACAATTCTGGATGTCCATCTATCTAAAGATATATTGCCTTGGCCGCTTGACTGTCCGTAAAATTAAATTGTTCTTATTCGTATAGTTCATTTTCAGATTTCCTTCAAGATATGTTGTGTTCCATTTGTTGATATTCCAGTCTTCTTTTTTAAATTATCTGTGTCTCAAACGGTTTTTCAAAGTAGTACTTTGGTATCATATGATCAGAAGGCATGTGTAGAACTTCTCTGTTTTTACTCTGTTAATTTTACAGTGTCCTAGATTGGGTTTTTGTGCATTCCAGCACTCTAATTGTGCCAGTCTATATGAACTCATTCTAGCCTGTCCTTTTATGAAATTGCATAGTGATGGAAGGTCTAGTAAAGTATTCAAGGCATCTGTTGGCGTAGTTCTCGTAGTTCCAGTTATGGTTATGCATGCCATTCTCTGTAGGCTATCCAATCTACTTCTTACTTTTCCTTGGCTTACTTTCTGCCACCAGGTGAATGCAGCATAGGCCATCAAGGGTCTAATGATCATTGTATATATCCACATTACCACTGATGTTCTTAGGCCCCATGTCTTCCCGACGGCTCTTTTTACATGCATACAGCAAGTTCTTGGCCCGAGTTATGTTCCTTTCTGTATGTGGATTCAAGATTAGATTTTTATCTAACACTACACCTAGGTGCAGTGCATGTTCTTCCATATATATATCTTGTCCAAAGAGCTTCAGTGATCTCTTTCCCTCTAATTTTCTCCTTAATGTAAAAGGGACCAGAGTTATCTTGTTCGGGTTGACTGATAGTTGTTCTTCCCGACACCAGTTCTCCACAAGGTTAAGTGATCTTTGCATGAGGTCCTGGATAACACTCATCACCTTACGTATCCTTGTGTATAAAAACCTTGCTCTTTTCCAATGCTTCGATCACAGAGTCATAGGTTGCAATGTTGAAGGCTCCTTCTGTATCTAGAAATGCCACCAGTGCAATTTCTTTATATTCTAGGCTTTCCTCTTGTTTACAAACCAACAGGTGGAGTGCTACTTCAGTGAATATGTCAGGTCTATATGCAAACTGATTTTCATGTAACGTAGAGTTCAGTTGCACCGTTCTTCTGATATATTTATCCAGAATTTTCTCCATTGCTTTCAGCATGAAGGAGGTTAAACATAATGGTCTTTATGCTTTGGCTTGGGCATAATTTGCCCTTCCAGGCTTAGGTTTGAATACTGCTTTAGCTTCAGACCATGATTTCGGCACATACCCTAAAGCTAGACTAGCTCTGAAACGGTCCATCAGGGCATTGAGGAGTATCTCCCGTCCTTCCTGTAGGAGTATCAGAAGTATCTCATTTGGCCCCGGAGCCTTTATAGGATGAAACGTTAATTACAATAACAAAGCTTTATTATAATCCATCTGTTCAATATATTACACATTACATACATTACATTACATGTATTGAACAGGTGGAATACAATAAAGCATTGTTCTTGTAATTAACAGATTTCAATACGGATCAAAACATGAGATTAGTTACTTGCAAGGATGAAACGTGTTGACTGCCCATTTAAATGGTTATGTTTTATTATTCTGTTGGTACAGTTCCAGTCTGCTCTTCCAGCTACGGTCTCTGTTCCAACCGTTTCTTCTTCTGTCATCTCCCCTGCCTCATTTACTGTGTGTTCAATCAATCACTACTGATTTAGGGCAGTCGCCCAGGTGGCAGATTCCCTATCTGTTGCTTCCCTAGCCTTTTCTTAAATGATTGCAAAGAAATTGGAAATTTATTGAACATCTCCCTTGGTAAGTTATTCCAATCCCTAACTCCCCTTTCTATAAACGAATATTTGCCCCAAGTGACACGCCATCAGTATTTCCAGCGTGTCCCTCCCCACCTGATTAAATGACCCATCTGGTTTCTCCAGTGTCCCCACTTGATTTACATGGGTTGCTTTCAAAACCTTCTGGAGCCCTGCTGTTCCAGTGTGTGATTCCACCTTCTCACAGAACAGTCACCAAGATTTCCTTTTTGCTTCCCATATCTCTAGGTTATAGTGAGTTTCCTATGATATACGTCCTCCCACATACCATTTTTAACTGATATTCTATACAACATCCTAACCTCTTTTTTCACTTTGGCTAGTTTGTTGTTGTAATTGTGGCCACCTCTGTGACCTTGGACACACATCGTACAGTCAATACTGAATGGTATGTGTATGACTGTCTTCCCAAAGTCCTCGCCACTTGGAGGTCACAGCACCCAAAGTCCAAGAGTGGGCACCTTCTGCTGCATCACAACAGTGCATCTGCACACAGGGCTGCCAGAACAATAGACTTTTTGGAAAGGGAAAAAGTGCGAGTGTTACCTCATCCCCCCCATTCACCTGACCTGACCCGAAGTGACCTCTTTCTGTTCCCTAAGACCAAGGAAAAAATACGTGGGCAGCGGTTTTTGTCAGATGAAGAGGCCATTGCAGCGTACGAGAGTGCACTAAGTGACATCCCAAAAGAAGCTTGGACTAAAACGTTTTCTAAGTGGTTAGAGAATGGAAAAATGTATACATGCTAATGGAGAGTATTTTGAAAAGTTGTAATTGTTGTTTTGCAAATAACATTTTTTTCTCACACTCTGCTAAAAACTTTCGGCATAGCCCTCGTATCAATCAATAATTTTGAATCGGTCTACAACTAACCCTAATAAAAAAGTTAAGGGGACCTATGGCCACATGACCCTTTTAGTCACCTCTTATGACAGGCAGAGGATACCATGGGTGTATTCTTCGTCTGCATCCCCCACCCACAGGGGATCAGAATTATATAAAGAAATTACACTGGTGTTTTGGAGAAAGTGAAACACCAAGACTGAGAGCTGTGATCACAATGCAATTTATTCCACCGATTAGGGACTTGACAAGACACAAATTATTACAAGTACAGACCTGTACATGCACAGTGACTGTGGAACCTTAGTATGGCGTAGCACCACCCTGCGCTGCAATCAGAACCACTACATGTCGTGGCATGAAATTGAGCGCCTGCATATGCTGCTGCGGAATACTCTGCCACGCGGTTTGTAGGCGCATCTACAAACCATCAACAGCGGATGCAGATGGACCTGAACGAACAAGCTGCCAACCGACCATATCCGAGACATGTTCGATGCGCAACATATCGGGCGAACTGGCAGGCCAGGGAAGAAGGCTTGCACATTCCTCGCCATATGCGGCCGGGCACTGTCCTGCTGGAATATGGCATTTGGAACGGCATGCAGGAGAGGCAGTGCCTCGGACTGTAAAACCTCCTTGATGTTGCGGTACCTGTTCAGATTGCGCTCAAGACATAGGAGGCGAGACCGCATGTTACAGGCAATGATGCCCCAAACCATCACACCTGGCGTTTGTCCGCCATGCCGCTCAACAATACAGTCTGCACGATTGCATACACCATGGTGGCATCTAACGTGTATGCGCCCATCACTGTAGGAAAAGTTGAAGCTGGACTCGTCCATAAAAACTACTTTTTGCCACTCAGTGCGCCAGTGTCGGTGTTCACGTGCCTGCAGTCTGCGGCGGTGATGGTTGCCGGACAATGGAAGCTGACGCAATGGCATGTGCACCACCAGTCCAGCCCTCAGAAGATGACGTTGAACCATCAATGCAGACATTTTCACACTCGTTGCAGTGCTCTAATGTCGAGGCAACACTGTGAAGCTGTTCTATCCGTTACGGCCAAGCGGAAAGATGGCGGTCATCTCGCGCTGTGGTCACATTGTGTCGTCCAGTACCCTGTCGGCGCTGTGTACGGCCCTCTGCTCTCCAATGGTTCCACATATGCCTCACTGTTGAAGCAGCGTGCCTTATATGAGCCGCAATGTCGCGGAACAATAGACCCTCCTCCAGGAGCCCAATCGTTCTGCCCCATTCGAACGCACTCACATGCTGATATTCCACCCTGAGATGTCTGTGAAGCATAGTGGCACTTGGGTACACTTTTCCACTTCGTATGGCGGCTCCGTACTGACTGAGCGTTGTGTAACTCTAATCTGGCCAGTCACACACAGGAGGGGCACTGTTGGCCTTACACACATGCCATCTCTCTGCAATTTTAATCACCTATTATGGCTTCGCTGCTCCACACGTCCTGTGATTTTGGCGTGTTTCAGACCACTGCTTCTGAGTGCTTCACCTTCTCCAAACAGCAGTGTATATAAGTATTGCCCAAATGAAAAAGACTTAACCTTCTACTGCATACTGTTGCCGTTAGGCAACATATAACTTTTCACTTGTATAGATTGTTGACAGAGGTAGTTTTATGGCAGTGATGCCAGTCAATTAAACACATATACCAATGATATCTTTTTTTTTGTTTTACATAAGACAAAACAGCCCTACAACCAAAGGTACTCCTTCCATCCCGTCAACATCCACACGTACCAACCACCGTTTATTTTACATGGGCCCTCCCCATCACATTACCACAGGCTTCAGGAGTACCTCTGGCTCAACCTCAAAGACATTGAAAAATTGTGTGTGTGTATATATATATATATATATCCCATTATGGCAATCCACATCACATACGAGTGTTAAGCTATTAGCCCCAGTTAAGAATTGTTGGTATATCTAAAACACTGAACGTATAAAGCTTGAAATTTTCTTCACCAAATGAAAACGAGAAATAATTCATGCAGTAGAGGGTTAAGGAAGAGAGCCATTATTTGAAGAAAAAGAACAATGCACATGCATCGATGGATGGCTACATATGTGCTGTTTGTATAGAAGGAAGCAAAGTGACTGGGTACGTTTTTGGCATGAATTTGCTCAGAACTGTGCACAGTATCAGTTATTCGGTTTTTGGTGACAGATGGTGTTGGCAGATCCGATATTTACCATCGTACGAAGGATAGGCGTGGGAATGAGTGTCTCTCCTTCTGTACAGTGTTCACATGGCATTGGGAATGTCATTGTGGACGAGTAAGGATGAGCCAAAAGAATGAGGTGAGCCACAGCCTGGTGAGAAAAAATTAAGAAAACACCCAACGGATCCAATTTCGCAAGCAACTGAGAGTCCGAGACGCCTGTGGAGAATGGTTCCGCCCCCCCCGGGATATCTGTCATCAGTGGACCACTGGGACAATGGTTAAACCAACAAGGTGACTGTATGTAGGTGGATAGATCACCTATGTCCACTTATTTCACAAAATGAACCAACAAAATTGTCAGTTTCGTTTGGGCAACCTTTACACAAAATTAATTGGTTGTGTTAACAAATCCGTGACACTGCTGAAGGAAATCGCAGAGCATACCTATGCATTCCCATCTGTCATTTGTGTTCTACCGTTCACAAATACATTGCATTTAGTGATATATTTTCCATCATCTTCGCTGTTTGTAGAATCCAAAATTGTAGAGCTACTTAAGCAAGGGTGCACAAACATTTCAGTACAAGTTCAAGAAGATAAATAGTTTCATTTTTTAAAAACCTGCCAATTTTGCATTTATATTTCATTCTAGCATTGTGTCAGTATGTCCACCATATTATTTGCTAGATGTTGCCAGGATGTAGGGAGGGGCGAGGTAGCTCGGCCTCACCTTGCTCACCCATACGGCTAACAGTCAGGACGAAGCGAGGAGTGCGAGGTCAACCCCCAACCCCCTGACGTATCCCTGGAAACCTTTGGCCACTACTATACTACTCGCCATGTAAGCTCATACAACCTTACTCTTTCTCCCCTGCTAATACTGGAAGTGGTGACTTATAGTCGTGGTTTATTTTGTGATTTGTGAGAATTACGTATTGCCACTGCCGTGTTGCAAAAATCACAAGTGTTACTTTTGTGGGTATAAGGAAAACATATTTTCTTTTGTGTATGATTGTACATCTATTTGGATAATACCAGCTAAATGGTTTGAATAAAGCATTTAATAACTTAGTGTAAAAGGATGAACGCGGCATTTTATTAATACAGTCTTATTTTGTTCCATTAGTTCAATTCTTATGTCCTACCTCTAACCTTTACTGCTTATTGAAGAGAGATGAATACATTCATGCAAAAGAAAGGAAAGAACTTTCGAAAATCTAACTACAAAGATTTATTAAATAAATTGCATCATTCAAGACGCACCCTTCTTTTCAGGAATACGGTTATAGTATGAGTATAATATGAGGGTCGAGTCATAAGTCATGCTAACTATTTTTTTCTCGTGAAAAGGAGAAAACACGGAAAATCTAAGATATGCATTTGGAAATATAGGGCATGTACTTATGCATAGTGCCTGAAGACAAATTCTGACTTCAGGAGATTCTCCTATGAAGGTGACAGAACACAGGCCATTGGTAAACATTGTTTTATTATTGTATAGACAGCAAATACAGAAGACTATGTACAAAGGACAGGTCTCCACTTGTTACAGAGCTTCGACATAATTACCCAAGGTTTCCACTGTGCGTTGCCAGCGGTGGGGGAGGTGCTGAATACCATTCGTTGCATGTGTATCGCTAACGTGTGACACCTCTCTCCAAAATGCTGTTACGATGTCCTCTTTGTTAGCAAACCGTTGTCCACCTTATGCTTCCCACAGCTCTGCATGGCATTCACGTGCATTTCTGCTGCGGAGAACTGCTATTTTAATATACGATCGTTGCTCCTGCTTGTTGACTTCCATTTTGTGATGCTCTCACTCACACACTGAACTTGGGGGCATGCTTAGACCCACACTGTTGTTTACATACACTATCTAGTGGCATCATATGCAAGTACATACCGTACGCTTCCAAATGCATATCTTAGATTGTCCGTGTTGTCTCCTGTTCGCGAGAAAAAAATAGTTGCCATGACTTATGACTCGACCTACACATTAAAATAAAGGTAGGAATACACTGCCTGATAAAAAAAAGTTAAGCATCCAGAAGTGGTTGAAAGTGAATGAAACTACATGTGCCTTTACTAAACTGATTACAATATTGGATGAAAGAGACAAGGCCATTGGTAGTTACAGGTAGAATGCTGGTGCCAGGTCAGTAGGGTGTCGCAACTCCACCCCCTTATGCGGTTTGGAATGGTGTCAAACAGCCTTTGAATCCTCTCCTGAGGCAAGTTCATCCACAGTTGTTTCAGCTGTTCCTCCAGATTCCGCAGGTTGGTAATGGGACAAAGTCCCCTTACAATGTCATCCCACACGTGTTCAGTGATGGAGAGGTCCAGGGAGGGCCTCAACATGCTCTAGGCAGTCCATAGACACACGAGCTGTATGTATAAGCATGGATTATCTTGTTGGAATACCGTCCCAGGGTGCTGTGCCATAAGGGGTAGAACGTGCGGACGCAGAATGTCTGGGATGTATCGCTGTGCTGTCAAAGTCTGCCGAAGCACTATTAGAGGTGACGTGAACGCATATTCTATGGCTCCCCACACGATGCCAGGGGTTACGCCTGTGTGTCTTTCCACAATATGGGCAATCTGGCCTCAACGCTGCCAAACCAGCACACGATGGTCATCGGAGGTTATGGAGAAGCGGGAGTCGTCACTGAACATGATGAAACACCAGTTGTCCTCTATCCATACCTGCTGGGCAATGCACCACTCCAAACGCAGGCATTGGTGTTCTGGTGTCAATGGCAACCAACGCATGGGACAGTAGGACTCCAATCCGGCGGATGCGAGTCATCGAGACACTGTGCAGGAAGTCGCAAGATGTTATAGAGTCTCCAGACGGCAGGTGCCGAAGTTATGGGATCCCGCAATGCTTGGCGCATCATACACCGGTCCTCCTTCATGGTGGTGTTTCTTGGTCGGCCGGAACTTGCACGACATGATTGGGTGCCCTCCTGTGCCCAATGAGTCCAACATCGGGCCACTGTGACATCTGAATGCCCCACATGCAGTCCCACAATACGGCCTCTGTCAACTGGTAGATAGACTGTCTAATGCGTCTGCAAGGCATTGCGGGTGCTTCGTACTGTATGGAGTCCTCTCTGCATGTCTCACTTACCTCTCCGATTCTCAGCAGTTGACTGGTAACAACTTATTAATAACAGGATGGTGCTATCATGAATGCACTTTGGTGGGCATTTTACACATTACAGATCCTTGTAAATCTAACCATTTACTCACACATCAATGGTATACATGTATACCAAAATTGAATAATATTGGACCAATCCTTCTGGGTGCTTAACTTTCTTTTTGGCAGGCTTGAGCTTGAAAAATTCATATTTTATCATTTACTTGGGTAAGGGAACCTCCATTATTGATGCTTACATTGAGGGTAGTTTGTTATGGTGATTAGTGAAGTTGGCAGCACCTTATGGGCAAGTACTACAGATACCTCTACAGGATTGGGAGCCGAGAGTGTTGTCAGGCCTATCCAGCTTCGAGACAGTTCATGAACAGTTAGGTACCAAATAAGCTGGACAGATGACCAGCAAATGGCTCAGTTTGAAGTTCTGTTCACCGTGCTAGGAGCTTAATGTCAGAGCACTGAATACTGTCCGAGTACTGCTGTAGAGTCCAGTTAAGTACGTGGACAGTTCCACTTGTGAAGAGTGTTTCTGTTGGGAAGCTGAGCCTGTTTTCAGTGAACTCAGAGTGTCTCGAGTCACTCTGAATCAACAAATCTGACCATTATTGGTCCTCAATTGGTGTTGTGCCCGTTCACACCTCCGCGACAGCTTTCAAAATGGCGCCGAGAGAAGGTATGGCCCATTTAATCTACAGGAAGCAAAGAATAGACACCAGTTGCGGTGACATAGAAGGCCATACATGTCATGGAACGGTCGAGTATTGAGGGTGAAACGGACAGTGGACTGTCTACTGTATTGTTTTACAAAAAAAAAGTAGAAAACTTGATTGTTAAGAAATCTCCATCTTAATTTTTCTCAACGAAGAGTGATGACGGAACTACCGACCGCGGTATAATTTTTAAGGAGAAGAAAGGATCAGAAGCTATAATATTGGAAAAAGCGTCGGAAACGAGAAGAAAATAAGTCAAGTTATCAAAAAAAAAGAAAAAAATAAGCAGAGTTGATTAGAGATATTAAAAAGGAATCAGCTAAGTACCACGAGATACGCGTGGGTGGATACGGAGCGCAGTTGATCGAGGCTCTGCAAAGGGAAACCAAACCAGCATAAAAAAGGATCTCATACAAGAAGAGATACATCTCGAATTATTGAATCAGAATAGAAATTAGTTTCCCAAGATCTACAAGAAGCGGCCGACCGAGATACATTCACTGGGATCAACACCAACGAGGTCGAAGATATACGTCGGAGAGCCACAAAGGAAAATATAAATTTAAGGATTACGGACTTCAAATAAAAATTATATAATGGCTCTTCACTGCACTATAATCCTTAATTTAGTTGCTGATAAGAAGACCATGAGGATGATGTGCTAAATATACATGATGGACCAAGCTGGGGACCAGTACATCTTGCTATACGACCGAGCCATGAAGAGGAAGGCGACGGGAAGCCATACGACCGAGCCATGATGAGGAAGGCGACGGGAAACCGATAGCAATCCCGTGATGAGGAAGCAGATGATGTTCCAGATGTCCAACCCATGAGCTAACCGCAGACCCAACTACATCCATTTGGGAGCAGAACAGCTGGACCAGGACCAACCATGAGCGAGCTAAGTCATTTACAATATTTAATCGCATAATTTTTGGTTTGCCTACACATGTGCCTTAGGCATGTGCCGATGGCCTAAATATAAACCGATATATAAGAATTGCAAGTGAATGTTACCAATGAAGTGTGAGATATTTAAGTCTGTAGTTACGTGATCTAGCAAAATAGCATAAGATTCTAATGTGTTGGATATATTCGTCATCGTATATCGGTCAAAATACACGTATGTTGCGTGAGGTTTGAAAAAGGATTTGTGAAAACAGCTGATAGTAATGACATACTGGCAGACTGCAGAGATTTCGTATTGGTAATGCTACAAGTCGACGTCACGATTGGTTGCACGCGGTGTAAAATAAACATTTAGAATCACGCATTATTTTGATTCGCAATAAGGCCATTGAACTCAATCATAGGTTATGAGATATAGCAGCTTTAAAATGTTATTTTAAGAAACATAGTGTGGTAGTTTGACATGGTTAAGTATTTGGGAACGCGACGAATTAATATTGAGGCTACGATGTTGAGATATTATATGGATGTTGATGTAAGATTGCAATTGTGCTAGCTTGAGGAAAAGTATGAGTTATATAGTGATATGAGAAGTTTTATACGCACTACGTAGGGGCCATTGAGTGCCTGCAGTTTAAGATATGCCACACTACATTCTTTCGATTCGTATATGTGAGATTGCCCACACCGCTGGAGTAACCAAAGCCAAGGTATGAACAGAATTTACTATTGTAGAATTATGCTTGTGACGGGATCGTATGTCAACTTTAGATATGTTGTATGAATATCGGAATACAACGATACGTTTTATAGCTGTATTTGACCGAAGGCATTCACGACACCGATAAATATGATATTATGCTTATGAATACTGCGACATAGCGCTTGCATTGTAACTGCGTATGAATAAAATAGCTTGCATTGAAGTAGAATGTTATGGAATATAACGAAGGAAAGGGACATTGAGCCTAAAAGACATGTGTAAGACAGCCAAAGATTATGTTGTAGTTAGTTAGATAGCTGAATAGATTAACATATTCTCTGTTTGAACTTGCATTTTCTCAACGAACTACAGCTACGGAAATGTCAGAGTAGGAGCCGAATTTGACAGGCACTAGGAACAAATGCCTTAGTTCGTAAATAGTATCCATGCACAATGAGAACGTAGCAATAAAGCACGAGTTCAGATTTATTAATACAAATTTATTAATACGAATTTATTGATACAGATTTATTCATACGGATTTATTCACTTACTTATATGTTTACTTATATGGATTTCCTTACTAGTGAATCGTCATTTACTGAGTAGCAGCTACAATTTACTGGAATATTCTCAACGCTCAACTCTAATATGATTGGCAATTAAATATCTGCGATATACAGTTCAGTCCTGCAATTTAAAGATATGATTTGGTTCAATTACAAGTTTGAGTTTATTAGTGGACTTTATAGACATTTCAGCGTAACCGTGTATTTAATTCAGACTTGTTTAATTAATCTTAAAGAAAATGAGCTCTTATAACAACTTGATTATGTTAGTGTTATATCAATGACTAACTTCAGTATGGACCTTAGATGTCCAGTGATCGATTGTAAATATGTACATATGCAAATTTTATTTCATGAAGGAACTGATCTAGATAGTTTAAGACTACATATTATTTCTTTTTCTACGAGCCAGCGCTGACTCACAATCCACATTTGTAGTATGAAACGTCAAGTAATGCCTTGCATTCCAGTTTAATAGTCCAAATATTTAATAAATAAATATCTTGTTTATTTTCTACAATATTATGTTTCACGAGTTCTTTCATTGTAGCCTAGTTCGTAAGTTAGTTGCTTAGCTAAGAGAATTTCTTGATTAAGTAAGTACTCCATTTAGCCATGACCAGTTCTCACGTAGTTGAAACTCTGATTTTTTAAAAAAAAATTGTTGACGGTCGTTATATTGTGTCATGTGTCTCTATAGGCGTCACCCGTGAGTTGTTAATCTCTTCGTACTCACGTTAAGCGTATCTTGAAGTAAGATTACATGTCTTACTCAGCATTTGAAATCCCTGAGGTATCCGCTGAGCGACCCCATTTCATCTGATTAGGCAGCCCATCAACGAGTTAAAAAATGGAGGTATCGGGTAAAGAATGTTAACGTTCGAATTGACGCACGACCGTTACAGTGTGTATTGACTAAGCTCATGGAAAGAATACCACCGATAGTTGTTATGGCTGCCCTGTCAATATTTATTATAAATTTGTTAGTTTACACAATTATTATTTGTACATGTTTCGAGAAATGGCCATTCTCTTGCCCGGTTACTTTATTACACATAGTGGTATTCAGCGTAAGTTGTAAGAAGAACATCTAGCAGGCACTCCTTTCAAGGGCATGGCGGGATTGTGTGATCTGCTCAGTTTACATTCGAACAAGAACCTTCATAGGACAAGTGTAGCATAGGGCAACTCTTTCTAAATATGTCTTATGAGGTAGAAAGCCCTTAACTTTGTAGAGCAGCAAGCAAGACCATAGATGTTAATTGTTTTAATTTTGGACTTCCTCCAAGAGATCAACGGTGGTTTTTAATGTGGACTTTAAAGTGCTACCTCAACATTAAGGTCAAATATAACAGCTATTAATGCAATATAAAGGAAACTTTTTAGTATGAGTGTGTAACATTTTCACATTTTTAACTAATTGTGTTTTTAGTGTTAGGTTCATGGATCTTAGAACATGAGGAATCTGGTTTGAAAATAAAAATCCACAGCCTGTTTCCAGTCATTCAACCAGGTCAGGAATGGAATGAATGAAGCCCCCATCTAGCGGCGAGGACAGGAATTGTGCCAGCTGCCGAAGCCTGTCGCACTCCAGGGCAATGATAAATGACTGATAGATGAAATGAAATATTAATGGAGAGTGTTGCTGGAATGAAATATGACAGGGAAAACCGAAGTACCCAGAGAAAAACCTGTCCCGCCTCTGCTTTGTCCAGCACAAATCTCACATGAAGTGACCGGGATTTGAATCACGGTACCCAGCGGAGAGAGGCCGGTGCGCTGCCGCCTCAGCCACGGAATCTGGTTTATGATGTCAAATTCACTGATGAAGAGAATGGTCATTTCTCGAAACGTGTACGAATAATAATTGTGTAAATTAAGGAGTTCATGATAAATATTGACAGGGCAGACCTACCAACTACCATGGTATTTTTCCATCGAGCCACTGTGTCGTGTCAGCACAGAGTTTACAAAGACTTTTGGGGTGTTCGACCAACAAGAGAGAGCCTTGTGCGACGTGACAGACAGTGTCATAAGTAGAAGTAGTGTGATTACGTTAGTATGAAGGGGAGAGTGCAACCTGTGAATTAGTGTGACTGTATAGTGTACATGGGATGAGTAGTGAGAATAAATCTGAGTCGTAGAATTAAACACTACCAGTTGTGTGCTTATTTATCTTCACCCCACCCCCTTGTCACATTAGAGTTCTGCATTTTTAGTAAATTTTAATTTTTTACCTCAGATTCAAAATGCATTAAAAAGAGGTTTACAAGTCATAAAAAATACATAAGTACAAACATTTTGTGCAATAAATAAATAAATAAATAAATAAATAAATAAATAAATAAATAAATAAATAAATAAATAAATAAATAAATAAATAAATAAATAAATAAATGAATGAATGAATGAATGAATGAATGAATGAATGAATGAATGAATGAATGAATGAATAAATAAATAAATAAATAAATAAATAAATAAATAAATAAATAAATAATTTTTTTTTTTTTTTTTGCTAGGGGCTTTACGTCGCACCGACACAGATAGGTCTTATGGCGACGATGTGATAGGAAGGGCCTAGGAGTTGGAAGGAAGCGGCCGTGGCCTTAATTAAGGTACAGCCCCAGCATTTGCCTGGTGTGAAAATGGGAAACCACGGAAAACCATCTTCAGGGCTGCCGATAGTGGGATTCGAACCTACTATCTCCCGGATGCAAGCTCACAGCCGCGCGCCTCTACGCGCACGGCCAACTCGCCCGGTAAATAAATAAATAAATAAATGAATAAATGAATAAATAAATAAATAAATAAATAAATGAATAAATGAATAAATGAATAAATGAATAAATAAATAAATAAATAAATAAATAAATAAATAAATAAATAAATAAATAAATAAATAAATAAATAAATAAAGGAAGAATGAAAGATGGCAAATCTAAAAGTAATGAACAGCATGGTTTGAAATGAAAAATTTAATGAGCAGAAAATACAAAATTATATGCGAAAACTACAGGTTGTACTTTTTTTTTTAAACCAAATAAACAAGGCTCTTGAGACACCAAGCTGATTGTGCCTTGTTCACAGAACTCTGTTTCCTGTGGCCTACTGTGGTTGAAAAGGAACAGATAGCCCCTCAGCAAGTTTCAAACTGGGAAGTCGAGTGCTTGGAAGAAATGTATCTTGAGGAACTGGGATTTCCAGGGAGAGAACCGACCTATTAGCTTCTTCATAAGCACTAACCTGCCAGGAATTTCTTCAGTTGTCTGAAGAGGTGAAGTGGTGCACCAGGGTCTTTTGCATAAACAGAAGCCGCAATATGGGGGCCGAATACTGTCGTGAATATGTCTGACAATCTCGCCATCCCTGTTTTCGGTTCATATGAAGAACTGAAATCAGCTGTGACCAGTCCAGAGATGGAAGCACATTCAACTTGATGTCATGATAGAACGGACATCTGGAGAGACCTTGGTTCATACGTTGAAAAACAGGTGAAATCTCTAGTATTACGAATAATTTTTTCCTTTTCCTACTCATTAAATATCACTAACAACAAGGATGAGAAGGTCCACCTATTCAATATTATTAGAGCCCGGATTTCCATGCACTATCAAATCTCAAAATATGCATGCATTCATGCACTATCATATGGCAAAACATGCACAATAAACTGGAAAATATGCACTATCAAAATTCAGTTCCTTTTGAAACATGAACAAAAACTACCGTAATTTCTCCAAATTGTCTTGATTTAAGCTCATCCGTTTATCATTCAGCACATACTTAAGCACAGAAAATTATCTTTTTATGTCACGAGAAGTGATAGATGCATAATTCAATGAAGACATTTGGAAAAAGTGAGGTCAAATTGTACGTCTTTTGCATTTTCACCACAATACATCTTTTATAAGCTTGACGAATTCAAAATCAGGATTTGAACGAATTAGTTTGTTCAACTTATCTCTCCCTGCAGCAGCTGCTACTCCATGCGATGATTGCAGACACATTTGAATGTCCTCAATAAGTGGAAACGATTGCTTGCTGCGATAACACAAGCGTGTGATGATTGAGAGTTCCGGGTAGGACATTCCAGGATAACAACGGTAGGGGGTTCAATGAAAAACCAGAATTTGTAAGCTGCTATCCCAGTAACGCGGCGCCACAGAAGTGTGATACAAGGTTTCTTTTGTTCGTCTAACAGACGAAAAATGAGCCGTCAATGATTAATGCACAATTTACGGTTCAATTTATAGCAATGTACAACTTTAAAACTGGGACACCTTATTCCTAAGAATTAGATTTCGACGTGGGGCCTTCCGACTTACGTCATTGTTTATTCAAGCAACAGATAAGAAAGTGTTTGGTTAATTGCATTATACTGTAGGACCTGTACCGTATGTAGGCTACTAACTATGGTTGTCACATAGGATGCCAGGAATACATTCTCTCCGTCTCTCAGTAATAGACATACTGTAGCCTACAACGTGAAAAATTGTCCCAAATTCTGCAAACTAACATTCAGAAAATGCACTATGATGCAAGTTAACAATATATATGTGTCAAAGTCAGAATAAAAGTCATATTATGCAATATTAAAGTCCAAATATGCGCTATTAAATCCAAAATCTTCCAAATATGCATTATGCATTAATTTTCTCCGAAAAATGCCAAAAAATGTTAACATGCACGGAAAAAGAACGGTTATTTGGAATTGTTAAGCCGTAAAACGAATAATTGCAAAGTTTGAGAAGTGTAGCTAGCTTATTTAAAAACATGCATTTGCATTGGAAATCCGGGCTCTAAATATTATATATAATATGTTAGTGTTAATGTGCTGGCCTTTGGGTCACAGGGGTCCTGGGTGCGATTCCCGGCAGGGTCAGGAATTTTAACCATCATTGGTTAATTTCGCTGACACGGGGGCTGGGTGTATGTGTTGTCTTCATCATCATTTCATCCTCATCATGATGCGCAGGTCGCCTATGGGAGTCAAATCAAAAGACCTGCACCTGGTGAGCTGAACATGTCCTTGGACACTCCTGGCACTAAAAGCCATACGCTATTTCAATATGTTAATATTATTCATGAGGTATATTTTGGGCTTATGCCGTGTAATTAATTGTAAACACACACTACGCGTTTCGAAAGGAACCTTGCCTTTTTTAATCAGGAGACAAGAGAGAAATGAAATGACGTATTAAAGGTTGCTAGGAGAAAGCAACAAGGAACTTGAAATGGTGCCCTAAGATGTAAAAGGGATGCCATTTTAGCCCCATGCTAGAGACAACAAATGGCAAGGTTGTCGGCACATTGCAAACTGAAGATCTGGTGGTGATATGTGGATGATACATTCGTCGTATGGACAGAAGGTGAAGACGATCTTGGTCACTTTCTGGATCACCTTAATCGCCAGCATCCTTCCATTTGTTTCACCATGGAAATTGAATCTGACGGCAAAATACCATTTTTAGATGTTCTCGTCACCAAGAAAGAGGATGGATCTTTAGGACACAGCGTGTATCGTAAGCCTACACACACCAATAGGTATCTCCACGCACATTCTCACCATCACCCTACCCAGAAACATGGTATCCTTACAACTCTGACTACCAGAGCCAGGAGGATTTGTGAAGTGTCAGCTCTACAAGAGGAAATTAATGCCTTGAGAACCACCTTTGAGAGCAACGGTTACAGCAGAGCTTTGATCTCAAGGGTTCTGAAATTGACACATAATTGGACGTCTGTTAAGGAAAAAGATGTAAAAGGAACTGCTTACCTACCTTGCATACATAACACGACGGATTGTATTGCTAAAATCTTACATAGGTAGCATGCACGAACTGTTTTTGGAACACCAAATAAGATTAGGCAAATCCTGCGACCAACTAAGGATAGTTTGCCTGAATTGCAACAACCTGGTATCTATTCAGAGTTCCCTGTACTTGTGGCAAGGTATATATTGGACAGACTTCAAGAACGCTATGTACTCGCATCAAAGAACATACCAGATGTATCAGACTCAACCAACCTGATAAATCAGCTGTTGCTGATCATGCCTTAACACCTGGTCATGATGTCTTGGTCCAAGAAGTGGATGTTCTTGCCCATATAAAGCAATATCACCCAAGAATTATCAGGGAGGTGGTTGAAATACGTAAACACCCAGATAATTTCAACCGCGATACAGGTTACAACATCAGTGAATCATGGCTACCTATTATCAGAACCATTAGAGAGTAATGCTTTGCTGTTGCCATTTGTTGTCTCTAGCATGGGGCTAAAATGGTGTCCCTTTTACATCTTAGGGCATCATTTCAAGTTCCTTGTTGCTTTTTCCTAGCAACCTTTAATATGTCGTTTCATTTCTCTGTTGTCTCCTGATGAAGAAAGGCAACGCAAAGCAAAAAGTGTGTTTACAATTAATTACACGGCATGAGCCCAAAATATACCTCATGAATAATTACACGGGACGTGAAAGTCTAAATGATAATATGTTAATATTATTTATTACATTGGGGGACAACGTTGCTCAACATCTGTAGGTTTATCCTTAAAGTACCCTACACGTGTCCTCTGGGTGATGCTAATAGAGCAATAACAACTATAAGATGCTGCTGCACTGCCCTACAGGGCCTCACGGTTATGACAATCCACAAATCAACTTAAATAACAATAAAAACAGTCCTTTTGAGGACTCGGATTTCCAGACCCGAACCTTCGGCTCTCAGTTAACAATCTGCCAGCTTAACATCGAAGGAATCAGTAAGGCAAAAAGTTAATACTTATCCAAAATCCTTCTGGATCACTCCGTGGATGTAGTTGTGCTTCAAGAAACTCATACAGAAGATGACCTTCAACTGAACTGTAAGGGTAAAATTCCTGGATACCAATTAGCAACAGCAGTAAATCATCCTAAATATGGCATTGCCACTTTGGTCAAGAAAGATATAGTGAACTATGATGTACTTGAAAATGTTGTGAATCAAACTTTCTTCTCCTCATCTATACAAGTGCAGAATGTTGTGATAACTAATGTATATATGCCACCTACAGTCAATTGGCCAGATCCCATCGTGCTGGTACCTACAGAAAATAACAGTCATTGGAGACTTCAACAGTCACCACATTTTAAGGGGATATGATGAGTGTGATGAGAATGGTCACAGACTGCTTGAATGGATGGACAAGAGAGACCTTAAGCTAGTCTACAATTCTAAGGACACAAGGACGTTCCAATCTGACCGTTGGAATAAAGACTATTCACCCGATCTCTGTTTCGTTTCTTCCAATCTCATGACAACATCCCCAGTACACAGGCAGGTACCTAAACCTCGCTGGAACTTTCAAAAAGCTGATTGAAATGCTTATGCATTGCACACAGATGCCAATATTAGATGGATAGCTCCAACTTCAGAAAATTACGGTAGATTTGTTGGACTAATAAAATTTGCCTCCAAACAAATATTCCTCGAGGCTATTGGAAGGATTACATTCCAGGTTGGAATGAGCAAAACCAGTCACTTGTCCGCTGAATATGAGGAAGAATGTAGTCAAGAGAAAGCAACTGAACTCCTCAAATCCTTAGATAATGCTAGAAGGGAGAAGTGGATAACAACTGTAAGGGAGCTCAACTTCACACACTCCAGCATGGTCTCTCATCCGCAAGCTCGACCCAACTTCCACACCATCAAGATATCACTCCTCAATTAATGTGGGAACCACAGCTAATCACCTTGTTTCAACATCGCGGATTTCAGGGGATAAGAAATTCACCAAGCAGGTTAAATCGGAACTAAGGCAGAGAAAACAAGATACCCAGCCAAATGACCAGTATACAAGTTCATTTTCTCCAGAAGAGGTGCAAAAAGGTTTGGACACACTCAGAAATGGTAAAGTTGCAGGACTTGATGGTATATACCCTGAACTTTTGAAAGAACTGTGGTCCGGAAACCAAACGTTGGCTTGCTTCTTTCTTCAGTGATCTTCTGCAATCAGGCATATTTTCAACAGAACTAAGACTTTTTTAAAGTTCCAATTATTGCATACCATGTGTACGTTACAATTCAAGGTGTATGTTTTGCAACCCATTGATGTGTTTTTAGGCAATCGCCATTATGTGTATAATTTATTATGATGTCTTATGTCAACCAATCGAAATGTAGGTAAGCAAACCTAATGATGATTGTTATCAGATTCCCCTTGATTTGATATTCAACAAGAACTGATCATGACTCCAAGGGAGTCGAAACTGGTATTCGCTCAATAAATTTAATATATTTTACAATGTGTTGAAGGGTGGAACATTCCTCAAACTCTATTATATCAGAAACTGTATCTCGCAAGTACATCTATGCAAATGATATCAACCTCACCATACAAACAACAGACTTCAAAGAGGCAGAAGACATTCTATCCCAAGACTTTGACAAGATGGGTGATTATTTTTTTTTTAAATGGCACCTGAAGCCTAGTCCACTAAAGACAGAGGTAGCTACGTTCCACCGAAATAACTAAATAACAGGCTGGCAAACTTTCAACCTACGATCAGGTTCGGAAACCACACACTGCAGTGTAATATCAACCCAAAATATCTTGGTGTAACTTTAGACAAGTCTTTAACCTATCGACGCCATCTTGAGAAACTGGCTGCTAAGCTTAAAAGCCGTAACAACTTTCTGGGTAGACTAGCTGGTACTTCATGGGGCACAGATGCATGCACACTATGAACAACTGCTCTAGCAGCTGAATTCACCAGCTGAATATTGCTCCTGTGTATGGCTCAATAGCTCCCACACTAGTCTGGTTGATGTCCAACTGCACCACATAATGAGAATTATATCTGGTACATTGCGCTCTACTCCTATTCAATGGTTACCATTACTGAGCGACATTCAGCCTCCTCACATCAGACGGCAAAGCCCCTTGTTAGACTGTGGACCAGGATAGCGAAGAACAGTTACCTCCCAATACATCAGGATACAGATGGAAATGTCGTAATGAGACTCAAGTCACGGAAACCTGCCTGGAAAAATGGCAAAGGAATTAGTTAATTCACATTTCAAGCCTGATGAAATATGGAAACACGAATGGTCTCAATCAAACCTTCATGGCATTGTCACCATCAGGGATACAACTACAAAGTTACCTGGGTTCAACCTTCCTCGCTCCACCTGGACCACACTCAACAGGATACGCTGCGGAGTAGGAAGAAGTGCTTCTGCTCTGCATCAGTGGGGTGGAAAGACTCTCCAGTTTGTGACTGTGATGCTGAAGTGCAAACCATCCTGCACATTCTGAAGGACTGCCCTCTGCGAGCTTTTTCTGGTTCAATCGAGAACATTAATCGAGTGACCCCTGAGGCACTCTCTTGGCTGGAAGAGCTGGACAATCGTCTCTAAGAGTCTGGAAGACCCCCACATTAACCTTTTTAATGTGAAGTTTGTATATATATTTTGTATGTATAAAGAGTCTTTTTTTTTTTGTGCCTGTTAAAAACTTGTACATAGTCGATTGTCAACTGTAGCATCATACGCTAAATAATAATTTATTACATTAGGACTAGTTTCCACCCTTGTTAATTATAAATGGTGATGATGATGCTTGATGTTTAAAGGGGTCTAACATCTAGGTCATCGGCCCCTAATGGTACGAAATGAGACGAAATGTAATGACAAATTGAAAGTCCAAAATCCTCCACTGACCAGAATTCAAAACATGATGAAGAAGAATGAATGGATGGATATGAATTTAAAACAATCAGCGGATCCGACCCGCAGTGCCTCATATGCACAGAAACTGACATAAAGCAATAGTATTACTGACCAAGAGACTGCTTCTAAAGCACAATACTGAATCGATGATACTTGCAGTCTAAAGGGGTCCAAAATCCAAGTCATCGGCCCCTCATAACGGTATTTCGCTAGGAAAGTAGAACCATGGTATTTGTCATGTTGCGGTACTAATCAAAAGTAGCGTAGACTCGCAGTATTCCACACATTATGGTACTACTCACAGGCAATGAAATTCGCACATGTAATACAGACCTATGGTGTTTCGCACATTGCAGCACCATTTACAGTCAACGCAAGCCTATCGTGTTCATCACATGTGTACTAACCACAGGGACTCGTACTATCCAGTGATGTTACTCATATAGTGGGTACTAATCGTAGGCAAGCCAGAACCATGGTGTCGTTCATATAGTGGTACTAATCACAGGTACTGTAAAAGCCGACAGTACACTCTAAGTGGGGGCTGCCGGGCTGAGTGGCTCAGACGGTTAAGGCGCTGGCCTTCTGACCCCAACTTGGCAGGTTCGATCCTCGCTTAGTCCGGTGGTATTTGAAGGTGCTCAAATACGTCAGCCTCGTGTCGGTAGATTTACTGGCACGTAAAAGAACTCCTGCGGGACTAAATTCCGGCACTTCGGCGTCTCTGAAAACCGTAAAAGAGTAGTTAGTGGGACATAAAACAAATAACATTATTATTATTAAGTGGGCTGACCACACGGTGCTTCTGCGTGCTACTATTCACAAACCTATTTGGTACCTAACATAGTGATACTACGCGCAAGTAAAAGTGACCCATGGTGTTCCCCGCGTGGTGGTACTAATCACCCATTTTAGTCGCCTCTTACGAAAGGCAGGGGATACCGTGGGTGTATTCTTCGTCTGCGTCCCCCACACACAGGGGCTAATTATAAATGGAAAAGAAAGTTATATATAACTTGAAAACACCATCACCTAATATAACACTGATGGCACGTCTTTAAGCATTGATGAAATATGTTGTGGTTATGCATGAGTCCATTAAAATTGATGTCTCTTGCACTTATGTCCAACACTTTGGTGTCACTTTTTCTTTTAAGGAAATCACAGTCTTAATATAAAACAGTACATTATTATGATGTCCGTTTGGTGAGAGTGCGAAGACCAGATGGTGTGATAATTGTTTTAAGAGGACGAGTTCCCTCCTTTGAAGAATGAAGGTATTGGCAATATACATAAGCTCTCCCATCACTAATGCCACCCAGAGCCTGCCAATCTCGTTTCCACCTCCGGTCTGTGGGGATTGACACTTGCTGACAAGTGTGGACACTCTGGTACGAGTATTGGCAGCCAGATCCACATTTACAACTTTTTTTTTTCTCTTCTCCTAACATCCAACTTTCACAGCTGCACACATGCACGCACCATACAAAGATCTGCATGTATGTTAGGCAGCACCTGCTTTTTATCTTCAAACTCTCTCTTTACTGTTGTTTTTACTTTCTAGACTTCTGGTTGTCACTCGTAATTAGGGTTCCAAGGTAGTAAAATTGTTTTACTTGTTCTATTTTATCGTGGCCCCAATTTTGATGTCTGTTACAGGCGTTCAGCTGGATTTACATACCATCATGGTTTTTTTGTTGTTGCAATAAATCTTTGTTGTTTGTAGTTTACATGGATCATCTGCTGAAAGGTATAAAGGAGCAGGGAGGTATTCAGTTAGGTGGAAATGTAGTAAGCAGTCTGGCCTATGCTGACGACTTGGTCTTAATGGCAGATTGTGCCGAAAGCCCGCAGTTTAATATCTTGGAACTTGAAATTAGGTGCAATGAGTATGGTATGAAAATTAGCCTCTCGAAGACTAAATTGATGTCAGTAGGTAAGAAATTCAACAGAACTGAATGTCAGATTGGTGATACAAAACTGGAACAGGTAGATAATTTCAAGTATTTAGGTTGTGTGTTCTCCCAGGATGGTATTATAGTAGGTGAGATTGAATCAAGGTGCAGTAAAGCTAATGCTGTGAGCTCGCAGTTGCTATCAACAGTATTCTGTACGAAGGAAGTCAGCTCACGGACGAAACTATCTTTACATCGGTCTGCTTTCAGACCAACTTTCCTTTATGGGAGTGAAATCTAGGTGGACTCAGGATATCTCATTCATAAGTTAGAAGTAACAGACATGAAAGTAGCGAGAATGATTGCTGGTACAAACAGGTGGGAACAATAGCAGGAGGTTCTCAGAATGAGGAGATAAAGGCTAAGTTAGGAATGAACTTGACTGATGAAGTTATACGCATAAACTGACTTCGGTGGTGAGGTCATGTGAGGCGAATGGAGGAGGAAAGTTTGCCTACAAGAATAATGGACTCTGTTATGGAGGGTAAGAGAAGTACAGGGAGACCAAGATGACGATGGTTAGACTCAGTTTCTAAAGATTTAAAAATAAGAGGTATAGAACTAAATGGGGCCACAGCACTAGTTGCAAACAGAGGATTGTGGTGACATTTAGTAAATTCACAGAGGCTTGCAGACTTAACACTGAATTTTGACAATCTTTGACAATTTTGACAACAGCACACTTCCTTGTCATAGTCCAGTTTCATTCCTAAACTACTCTGTCCTCTCCACATGTGTCCAGATATTGCTGCAACAATTTTTGAACATTGCTTGCACATATTCTATCATTTGTTATTATATGCTTACTATGTGGTTAAAATAATTTGATAAATTAATCTATATACTGTATATCTTATTTCCTGCCTGCAGTATCTGCTGAGTGGATTGAGTAGCTCAGTAGTTGCTGTCGCTGGTCCCAAGCCTGGAAAAAAGAGGAGGGTTGGCTTAAAGTCGTAAAATTACAGCCAGAAAATAAACATCTTGAGGCAATAAAAGGCACAAATGTTCCACATGTTAGTGGTGGCACCCCAACAGCGTCTGTTTCACATGTCAGCGGTGGCTGAATAAATATCCTCTGTGCCTAACAACCGTAGTCGTAAATCAGAGCTTGCTCCACTTAAGGTTGATAACCTTTGATAGTCAGATATGGAAAAGTTTTTTTACTAAGAGAATTCCAATGTCCAACCCCTTAAAGATGGAGAACACTTCATCAGATTCGGTGAGTAGTCGCCTAAAAGACAAGATGAATTTAAACACTCAAAAATACATTCATATAACCAAACATTACAAACACAGAAACAAACATAAGCATATTAACTACATTGCAACGCACAATATAAACTCCTTACTGAAAACCGGAAAGCTCAAAAACTTGACAGATGAATTATATTCTGGTAGGCAAAATATTCTTGTGGTAGGGCTCCAAGAAATGATAAATTTAACAGAAGATCCATCTGAATCTCAAGGTTATAGAGTGTACAATGGGAAGCCAGGCCACAGGGTCATGAAACATTGCCTCCAATTTGGTACAGGATTTATAGTAATTTTGAAAGTAATAGATTCCGTAATTGATTTTAAAGCATCTCACCAAGAATTGCAATTCTAATTTTACAAACCACAAACAAACTTTACAACATCATAAAATGCTCATGCCCTTACCAATGAAAAAATTTTCCTAACAAAACTCTGCAAGAAGTCTATAATTTCTGGGATCTCCTCGATCAGAAAATGAATAAAATAAATATGAATAACATCAAGATCCTTATAGGGAACTTAAACACGCAACTGGGTAAGGAGACGAAGTATCAAGATGTAGTAGGAAAGTGGGTTCCTTATAAATATACTAACAGAAATGGCCAAAGACTCATAGAAATTTGCAGAACCCATAGACTAATCTCCAAATCTACATATTTTAAAAGAAAACCACACAAACTTAAAACATGGAAACATCCTGATTGGACAAAAGGAAAATGGCAGCTAGATCACATATGTATGGACAAATTCTTTCACAAGGAAACTCACAATGTCGAAGTTCTAAGGGGAACGGACATTGGTTCAGATCATTACTTAATTAAAATCAATATTAAATTTACTCCATTAAGAAAAAAAAGACAAAATAGAGTTAGAGAGAAAAGGACATATGACCCTCATCAGTTAATCCAGAATGCCCAGCATTGGCACAGAACAGGAACTACAAGACTAACAGGTAATTTAGATGACCTAATAACAATTCTTAAACAGAATGCAGAAGATCTAGCTGCTCTAGTAAATCCAAGGAAAAGACATGCATGGTGGACCTCTGATTGTGATACAATGCATGAAGAAAGACATCAAGCTTGGTTGAAATTTCAAGCCCACAAAACAGAAGAAAATGCCACGAACCTCAAGAACGTCAGAAAAGAATTCACCCAAACGATTAGAAGAATTAAGAGAAAATATCAAAAAGATTTATTAAATTCTACTGAGGAAAATTATTACAACACCAATTCTAGAGATTATTACAAAGCCTTCGGTAAACAATTGCAAAAATACAATCCCCCCCCACATTATTGTTGAAAAATAAAGTTGGAAAAATAGCACATAACAAAAAGGAAAATGCAGAAATCATGGCGGAAGCATTTAACAAGCTCTTGAAGAGTGATGAACCCGAAAAGCCCTTATTAATTGATACACATACCCCCATAAAAACTAAAACAAAAAATATAAACCCAACTACAGCAAAAGAAGTTGAAACAATGCTTAACCCGTGAGGGGTCGCATCTGGTTGTTTCAACCAATTGTGTTTATTTTGATCAATCCTTCCGCGAACACTGTTTATTATACTTCCTATCCCTCAGTACCTTCTGCTACACCAGTTATCCCTCTCCACTCCTTCAGTGAGTGATTAGATGGCTATCCGGTCATTTCGTTCACACGCGACTCCTCGCGTTACCTGTCTCCGTTCTATTCTACCATACGCGACTCATGGCGTAGACTTATTTATCTTATATCACTGTAACAATAAATAGCCTATTAAGTAAACATTTGAAACGACCGTACACGACTCCCAACGTTACACTCGGCATGCGACCCCTCGCAGGTTACGGAAATGAAGAACTACAAAGCATGTGGAGAAGACCAGGTTTTTGCAGAGATGTGGAAATATGCTGGCAGTGCAACTCAGACATCCCTCCATATAATATTACAGAAGATTTTGATATCAGAAAAATTCCCATAATAATGGACAACAGCTATAATTAATCCAATTCATAAGAAAGGTGAAAGAAGTAATCCAGACAACTATAGACTGCACATATAAGATTTTCTCTATATAATATGATTAAAGAACAAGAGTCAGGTGAATACCAGGGAGACTTCAGACCTTGGAGAAGCTGCTCTGAACAAATAATAACCTGACTAAGTAGTTCTATGTTGGCTAAAATGTTAAAGTAAATAAAATATATCTTAATTCCTAGTTCCTTGATGAAGATGCTTTTGTACAGTAGTCACTCCATGGAACGCGATAACACGATCAACCATCCTTATCGTCCACGTTTCTGATGTTTACATTAAGTGTTCCGTTTCATTGGTCCCTCCATACTTTCAACAGTCCGACAGCAGTGGACCCTGCCATTAAGTTATCTGCTGGGTGATTCAGGAAATGAAGTAGCCCATAGAGGGTCTTTTTCAAACAGGAAGCTGTAGATTAGGATGTCAGCTGTAAGGCGTCAACTAAACGATCAGCACCAGATTTCTCCAGGGGCAAAAACCACCCAAAATTGTATCACTAGTCTTAGTAAATAAATACAGTAATAATAATAATGAGCGATGACTAGCATGGAAAATATCAGATACTGAGGTAAATAACCAGACTCCCTAAAGAGCCAACAGCTTCCAGTGGAGGAGATCCCTTAGGCGGGGGCTGGTCCCTAAGTAGATAAAGTGCCACTGAAGTCCAGCAACCAGTGTCCATCCTTCAGGGTAGGCAGGCCACATTAAAACCTACCAATTATGTATAGTCTACCTTTCAAAAACGAATGAATGAATGAATGGATGAATGAATGAATGAATGAATAAATAAATAAATAAATAAATAAATAAATAAATAAATAAATAAATAAATAAATAAATAAATAAATAAATAAATAAATAAATAAATAAATAAATAAATAAATAAATAAAACAATTAACCCAAATATAGACCAATATAGACCAATGCTTTTTACCAACTAAAGTACTTATAAAGACCATAGTTATCTAACACTTAGAGATTCACTGTATTGAATTGTGTCGCGATAGTCGCCATGCACTTTGCGGATGAGCTCAAGTGATATACATGTTGATTCCCATAGGGAACATGAAATATTTGTCCCGAATGAGTAAATTTATAATACCAATATAAATGGTCCGTTATTGGACATTATAAATTTTCCAGCTAACTCATTCCTGGTTGCCAGCGTTTCACTCCCGTGTGCTAAGTTGGGCTCATCAGTTCGTACCTAGCACACCCACCAAGATGCATGGCTAGTGCATACCGTGGAGGCCACTGTGTAGGCTACTTGGAGCCACCGGCAGTGCCAATGCACTATGATTTTGTTTCATTACCAAAAATTGATGCCTGCTTGGCCATCAGATGATATACATGATATAAACATCAAACTGGAAGTTTTATGCAAGACAAAACGTGTTAATAATGTACAGGCTGTGGAAAAGTTTGACGTTTTTGACTGTAACATGATGTTGGCAAAAAGGTTAAGAGATGTTTAAGAATGCCAGCACATCAAGAGAAGCAATCAGAGGATCAATGATAGGGAAATGTAACAAGACTGATAGACTCATTACTGGATTTGTGGAGGAGAAATGAAACTGGGTCCATGAAGTTATCAGAATGAAAGGGCTGGAGGTGGCATATGAGTTAAAATTACCAGTAATGGAATGTTAGGAGAGGGAAGGTGTAAAGGAAAGATTTCATGATGTTACACTCCTATTATGTTTTGTCTACCAGCAGATTACAGCAATAAATTTGGTGACCTATAAAAGTTATGTAATGAAGCTGAGGAGATCCCACAATATTTTATATCAGAATACTTTTCTTATTAGATTTACTTTAGTATTCATTCAATTACAGTATCTTAGTTACAGAAAAGCTTTAATATCTTGGAATTACATTTCTTAAATCTTCTTGAAAATCTTTCTTTCTTAATCTGTTGGCTGGTTTTTTCCTCTGACTCAGCGAGGAATCACACCTCTACCATCTCAAGGGCAGTGTCCTGGAGTGTGAGACATTTGGTTGGGGATACAACTGGGGGAGGACCAGTACCTCACCCAGGTAGCCTCACCTGCTATGCTGAACAGGGGGCCTTGTGCGGGGGGATGGTAAGATAGGAAGGGATAGACAAGGAAGAGTGAAGGAATTGGCCATGATCTTAAGTTAGGTACCATCCCAGCATTTGCCTGGAGGAGAATTGGGAAACCACGGAAAACCACTTGGAGGATGGCTGAGATGCGAATCGAACCCCCCCCCCCTCTACTCAGCTGATCTTCTAAGGGCGAGTGGACCACGTTCCACTTTTTTCAAATTTTGTGTTAGAGCCGGGAATCGAACCTGGGCCTCTGGGGGTGGTAACTAATCACACTAACCACTACACCACTGAGGCGGACTCTTTTTGAAAATAATTTCCAAAAATGGAGGGTCGTCTTATATGCAAGGCCGTCATATATTCAGGCCAATATGGCAAATAAAAATACCTCAATTGCATCAGCAAACTGCTGCTTAAGTCCAATATTCCCTACTTTATTAGGACTTTTACAAATTTGAATGTACCCTCCAACAGAGTAAGGAATGTTACGCTGTATGGGTATAATCCCTGCATCTTTTACAGTGATGAGAAAACAACAACATCTCAACAGGTGAAATTGGTTTCTCTTCCCAAGAAAAATACAACGAACATCTCAAGAAACACGTTTCAGCGCAGTAATTGTGTAATATTCGCCATGTCGCAAGCCTCAGCTCTATCAGGAGGAGTTAAAACTACGTCCCTCTCCAAGTTCTGTTACCTTCAACAGCAATACCAAGAAAACGAGAATGTTTGGAGGCTGAGACTGGTGTCAAATACAAGTTACACAAACCATACATTGATGGCTATCATATTCAAATTTTCACTTACTTTTGATATAGTAATTTCCACTGGCTTACATACTAGTAAATAGTACTTATTATAAATGGTTGGATCAAAGAGAAGTCTACATTCAAATGGCCCATTTCATGCTGAGACTTTCCTCTAGGATCCCCAGTCTCATCTCTCACCAAGATCCACATACAACTGTATTCCCTCACACAATTACCACAGGAATGAAGTACAGGAAAACTATTACAACAGAATAATAGTCATTCACAGCTAAATCCAACTCCCCACCACCTCTTCGACCAATTACTCCCTTGAACATGACAATTATCAGGCTATTGCCAACCAACCAACCAACCAACCACCCAGGAAAGAAACAAAATAACACTTAACACCTGTATGTCGTCTCCCAGATGGGGTAATTCTCAGAGAGGTTCTGACCAGGGTTTTCTCCTCTGTCGTCCTGTCTATGAAGACGAACCCTAAAAGAACCATTTCCACATATTATCTCACCACTATCTACAACAAACAAGTATTGCACTGCAGGTGGCATGTACAAACACACAAGTAAAGAACTGTAAAGATAGAGGTGGTAAAGTACAATACATAATCACATCGTAGACAGGAACACATAACAGACACAGAAAGTCACACGCGAAAGGACAAGGAGTTATGTTACCTCACTACACCTTACATACGTGGATACACCCTCATTTTAGTATGTGAAAATTTAATTTTTTTCATGTACGAGGGCAAGTCAATAAGTATCTGTAATTTTGCTCTAATTGACTTTAGGTTGGTTCTATGGCATTGTGTACTCACCAGCTGCTAAATGGCACAGTTGTCTACGTCTGTGGTAGGTTTCAGTGTTATCAGATCAGTACAGCTTACACTGTTTGATGTAAAGATGGCCGTGCAATTCTCTATTTGCACCCAGGAAGAACAGTGTTCCATAATCTTTTTTTGTTTTGTTTTTTGTGGTCTGAGGGTGTACCAGGAGTGGAAATTCATAGAACAGTCACTTGCCTGTTATTCAGGATCATATCAAGCACTTGTTCAATATTGGCATCAGTAACAGCTGCCGATGGACGCATGCATCTTTCCTCATCCTTCACGCTCGTGCGACTCCTGTTGAACTGTTCAATCCACTGGTAAAACATTGTCCCCGTATTGTGCTGGAAATCTTCTATGAATTTCCGCTTCCGGTACACCCTCAGACCACAAAAAATGGATTACAGAACACTGTTCTTCCTTGGTGAAAACAGAAAGTGGCACGGCCATCTTTATGTCACAACTGCGCAAGCTGTACTGATCTGATAACGTTGAAACCTACCACAGATGTAGACAACAGTGCTATCTAACGGCTGGTGATCACACAACGCCATAGAGCCAACCTAAAGACAATTAGAGCAAAATTGCAGATAATTATTGACTTGCCTACGTATATAGCCTGGTTAAATATTTATACTGAAAACTGTACACATGACAGTACAATGAGTAGAGATGGAAATTATAGGTACAAATGAGGTTAGAACGCAAACGTATTTGAACAAGGCGCAAGTGTGGTGTAGCCGCTCTACAATTAAAGCTCCCACACAAAAGAGCAATCGTGGTAGCAGACGCAATGGCGGTGGCAGTCATGTAGTGATCAGGTCTTTTTCACACCAAACAATGCAGTGGTAGCGATCCGTTTGAAAAATCATGTGAGGACAACATTTGGAAGAAGCGTTACTTTTGGTGGTAGTTGATGAGAAGGATATTTCTTAGGCCAATCAAGATAAAAGTGGAAACAACTACAACTGTTTTAAAGGCCGCATACATTCTACATAGTTATTTGCATTCAACAAACTTTGGTATGGGGCTCAAGCATTTACTAGAATCTGAAGAAGCAGTAGTAGAGGCTCTCGGAAACCTACAACTGCAAGGACAGAGGGCAACCAATTTATCTGCTCACATACGTGAGAGATTTGTTACGTATTTCAATATGTAAAAGCCTGTACTTATGTTCCATTTATTGTAGTTTTCCTTTATAAACATGACACACTTATTTACAAATTAAGAACTTTTCTCTGTTCTCAGAACATAAATAAGAAAAAACTACCAGTTTTGCAGTGTTCAAGTAACTTACTTACTTTATGTACTTTACGTGTGTAATTGTTCTCTTAAAGTGATTTTGTATATACCGTAACTATGCATTACATATTATATAATAATAATTTGATTAAAAATTGAGAATTTGTGGACTTACCGCTTGTTTCTAATAATAATAATAATAATAATAATAATAATAATAATAATAATAATAACAATAATAATAATAATGTTATTTGTTTTACGTCCCACTAACTACTTTTACGGTCTTCGGAGACGCCGAGGTGCCGGAATTTAGTCCCGCAGGAGTTCTTTTACATGCCAGTAAATCTACCGACACAAGGCTGTCGTATTTGAGCACCTTCAAATACCACCGGACTGAGCCAGGATCGAACCTGCCAAGTTGGGGTTAGAAGGCCAGCGCTTTAACTGTCTGAGCCACTCAGCTCGGCCTGCTTCTTTCTAGTGATCTGCCTGTTTGTTCCCAGACTTCATCTTTCTTTCTTATATTTTTTATAATCAGGATGGCAATAATAATTAAACTTATGTCGTAATGGTCCACCTTTTCAATACTATATTATGCAATGTTTACATTACATTTCTACTCTAGGAACTAGTTTCGGCCTTGGCTGGCCATCATCAGCCAAAATACAAAACTCTTGATGATGATGCTTGTTGTTTAAAGGGGCCTAACATCTAGGTCATTGGCCCCTTACGGCACGAAATGAGACGAAATGTAAGGACAATTAAAATTCCATGATCCTCCACTGACCAGAATTCAAAACATGAGGAAGAATAATGAAGGGATGGATTTGAAGTTAAAACAATCAGCGGATCCAACCTGCAATGCCCCACTGTTAAAACAACAGTATTAACCCAGGGACTGCTTCTAAAACACAATACTGCACTGATGAAGCTTGTAGTATAAATGGGTCCAAAATCCAGGTCATTGGCCCCTCATAATGGTACTTATCGCTAGGAAAGTAGAACCAGGGCATTGGTTATGTTGCAGTACTAATCAAAAGTAGCGTAGGCTTGTAGTATTCCACACATTATGGTACTAGACACAGGTAATGTAATGCACACATGTAACACAGGCCTACGGTGTTTCGCACATTGTGTCGCTATTTACAGGCAACGCAAACCTATGGTGTTACTCACCACAGGGACTCACTATCCCGCGGTGTTCCTCACACAATGGGTACTAATCATAGGCAAGGCAAAACCATGATGTCGCTCATATAGTAGTACGAATCACAGGTACTGTAAAATGTATCCTGAGCATACACTGTCGCTACTAATCACAAACCTATTGTGTACCTAACACAGTGGTACTACGCGTAAGTAAAAGTGACCCATGGTGTTCCCTGCATGGTGGTACTAATTACAAGTAGTATCATGGTTCTAATTTGATCATCCCTTGGTCGCCCTTTTAGTCGCCTCTTACAACAGGCAGGGGATACTGTGGGTGTATTCCTCATCTGCGTCCCCCACTCACAGGGGGTAATACAAAACTGTACAAAGACATGTAATGACTAAAAGAAAAGTATGAACATACGCAAATGGCGTAAAGGTATTAAAAGCATCTGGGATGAACTATGAAAATTAATGCGAATTACTACCAGCTCCAAACTAAGAATGTGCCAGCTATTTAATCATATCTTCATGTGCTGTCCTTGACTCAACCGCTGACAATTTCCAACAGAGGAACTTTTTAGTGTTTAAGATATTTTAACATGACACACTAATGAAACATTTTAACATGATGCAACACATCTAAGAATTGTAGAACCTTATTTTAAATTCATCATATATTTTACGTGTTGTGCACATGATTCATCTCAGATGCTTCTAATACCTTTACGTCATTTTTGTATGTTCATACATTTGTTTTTGTCATTAGATGTGTTTGTACAGTTTTGTACGATGGGTGATGGGCAGCGATGGCCGAAACTAGCTCCTAGATTAGAAATGTAATGTAAACATTCCATAATATAGTACTGAAAAGGTGGACCATTACGACATAAGTTTAGTTACTGTTGTGATCACAATTCAATACGGATCAAAACCATGAAGTTTATATCATATGATCAGGATTCAACAAATCAAAAAATACTTCTTCAGTAAGTTGTTCTGTTGTCGTACTCATTGTTCATACCAACACACCAGTGCTCTGAAAGCTGCTCACAACATCGCTGCCTGTCTGAAAGCGTCCATAAGTTCGGCAGGAAATATTTCACCACCACTGCCACTGTCCTGGTGTGTGGGAGCCTTTATCACAGTGAGTTGCATAAATTTTAGTGGTTCTAATAGTTCAGATGGCTAATATTTACGTAAACCTCAATGCAGAAAACATATGCACCTTGTTCAAATACATTTGCATTGGAACTTATCCTTCCCATCTCTAACAACGCGTTATAAAATTATGAACTTGTCATGAGTGGTGGCGGTGATTTTTGTTTTAAGAGGAAGTAAAACTAGGTAATCGTCTTCTCTGAACGAATTACGTGGAAAAGAAATTAAAAACAAAATTATTTATTTAACAAATAAATTTGGAAACAACGTACAAAATAAAACAAAAACTTATTGAATTAAGCTGAAAAATCACTAACGAATCAAAAGGGAAAGCAAGTTCCCTGAGTAACAACACACTTGCAATTTACATACATACTATCGCACATAAAGCGGATGACGAGATGAGCAGTAGTCGCATCATCGGCTAATACGCGTTTGTTTCCTCCAGACCGAGGCACCGTCTTAGGACGGAGAACGGCGCACTCTGTGATAATGTGGGCCACGGTGAAGTCAGCACCCCCCGTTCTTCCCTCTTTAGTAGATAAGAGTGCGTAGACCATCCCGTGACCTATCCTCAGCCTACTCAATATTAATGGCCTCCCTCCGTGAAGGGCAGAAAGAGGACCACCACAGGGTGATTGTCTTCTTAATTGCTCTCAGTTTGTTGGGAGTTCGAATAGCTAGCCACTCCGATTCCCAGGATGCCAAGACGGTTAGACATAGCTGAGAACAAATATTTTTAGCAGGTACATTCATAGGTCTTGGACGTGAAAGTACCGCTTCCTTTGCAGCTTCATCCACAAGTTCATTTCCCGCATTCCCAACGTAGCTTGGGAGCCATGCGAAAGTGATTCTGGTGCCAGCATCACTTAACGTGGCTAGAAGGTCATGAATCTGCTGCATCAGTGGGTGTCGCGAGAAACAGGTGTCAACAGAGAATAAGTTGGTACAAATGAGAAAATGGCTTCTTTCGTCACCCAGTGCAAGCTACAGAACTTCTAAGGTGGCGTAAAGCTCAGCAATATACATGCTACATACACTAGGAAGCAAGATCTTCATGCTCCTATCATCAGTGATGAAAGAGTAACCAACATTATCTCCGATCTTCGCGTCATAATCATCATTAGTATAGGCTCTGTGCAGCTGCAGGTGGATATTACGAGAACTACTAGTGTGTGTACCGTATGTAATTATCTTCATATTGAGCTGTATTGATACAATTACTATCACAATTACTATTACTTAAGGATTCTGCATAATCAATACATATTTATTTATATGTGACTATTTATATATAACACATTGTGGGACTAGTTTCAATCATAATCAAACTTCTATAATTCAAAATTATCTTTAATTCCAATGTTTTGCTTGGTCCCTAGCATTTTGTATGTAAACAATGTTAAAAAATCATGGGTAATTTGAATTTGATTTGGTTATTCAAATTTTTTTTACCTCAACGATACAGCACAGCATTGTACTTCACAACTCGTGTTTTTGCAACAACAGGCTAGACTGGCTGTTAAAATTAGATGAAAAGTGTCGCAAAGAAAAACAGAAGATTACTCTCTTTATTGACAACTGCCCTGCTCACAACATTCCTCCTTCGGAAAACGTGAAGGTGTTTTATTCCCGCCTAATGTGACATCTGTTGTTCAGCCCATGGACCAGGGTATAATAAAAGAAAAAACACGCACACGCGCGATTGCTGGTCGAGAATATTCTCAAAGAGGACTGTAACGCTCTTGAAATTAAGCTTGACATTCTCCAAACCTCAAGAATGCGTAAGCAAGCATGGGATCAGGTGGCAGCCGAAACGATCACGAACTGTTTCATAAAAGCTGGTTTCTTGATGAAAGACAATGACAGAGCTGACGAGACTGTGGATGAAGCCGTGCCTTCGGTTGGCGGTTGGGAGGAAATCGTGTCTGGTCCTATCTCTATGAAGAATTCTTCAATGTTAATGAAGATGTTGCTGTGTGTGGCAAGCTCACTGACGTGGACATAATCACCGAGGTAATCAGCAAAGCCCACCAAGCAGCGTCTGGAGATAAGGACATAGATTCTACAGAAGACCAGGAATGACTGATCCCGAGTGTGGCTGAGGCATCCAATTACGTCATCACTCAGGTTATTTTTTGAAAATCAGAACAAAATGATTGTATTTTTCAGTCACTAAATCATATAGATTCATATATCATGGGTGAGAGAATTAAATCAAGAAAGCAAGCTATGATCTCAGTTTTTTAACAAAGAGTAAATATGGTTTCTAATACCATTAAGACTAACATGTATGGCATTTTCAATACCTACCTAATGTCTAAAGACTAAATACTGTACTGTATCTATAAACAGATAAAGTAGATTGTAAAATATGTATCTATATGCCAATGATGTCTAAGATGAAGATTTCTTTTAAAAATCTAATGTTGGAGTTATTTTTGTAACCTTTTTGTTTAATTCAAAATTTTTAATGGTCCCTTGAGGTTTGCATTATTTAAGTTCCACTGTAATGATAACTAAAAATTGACAAAGCATTAGACTCTGTACTGTATTTATACATAAAACGATGACAAAACTTATACATTAAAAATTGGGTGATGTGCTCACGAGTTGTGATGTGATGTTCTCTCAAGAAAAAGCTGCCAATTTCTCCTCAGCATTATCTTATTACCCAATTTATGGGTTTCAACCAACACTACTCATGTGACAATTCATGATTATGTGAATGCTGAAATTCTCATAGACACACTTCAACAGACTCAAGTAATTAAAAGAGATGAATTTGACAAATACTATTTTATCCAATGTGAATGTCATTAGCAGTAATTTAAATTATAAGAATTTATACCTGTTGTGAGTCACCGATGCAAATTTTATATATATATTCTTTTTGCTAGTTGCTTTACGTCACATCGACACAGATAGGTCTTATGGCGATGATGGAATAGGAAAGGCGTAGGAGTTGGAAGGAAGCGGCCGTGGCCGCTGGTGTGAAAATGGGAAACCACGGAAAACCATCTTCAGGGCTGCCAACAGTGGGATTCAAACCCACTATCTTCCAGATGCAAGCTCACAGCAGCGTGAATTTTATATTTTCAAGACACATCAAACATCACAACACAACTCGTGAGCACATCACTCAAATCTGAATGTATAACTTTTCTCATTGTTTTATGTATACATACAGAGTCTAATGCTTTGTCCATTTTTAGTTATAAGTGGCTGAAAATGATCATTATACGAATGAAACTAGTCCCACAATATAATATATGTAGACAAGTCAATAAGTATCTGCAAATTGGCTCTAATTTTCTTTAGGTTGGCTCTATGGCAATGTGTACTCACCAGCCACTAGATGACACCGTTGTTTACATCTGTGGTAGATTTCAGTGTTATCAGGTGTTGTCAGATCACTACAGCTTGCACTGTTGCGACGTAAAGATGGCCGTGCCACTCTCTGTTTGCACCAAGGAAGAACAGCATTCTGTAATCCGTTTTTTGTGGTCTGAGGGTGTACCAGGAGCGGAAATTCATAGAAGACTTTCAGCACAATATGAGGACAATGTTTTGCCACAGCGAAGTGTTTACCAGTGGATTGAACAGTTCAAAAGGCGTCGCACAAGCGTGAAGGATGAGGAAAGATCCGGACATCTATTTGCAGCTGTAACCGAAGCCAATATTGAACAAGTGCGTCATATGATCCTGAATGACAGACTAGTGACTGCTGATGACGTGGTAAACCATATGCACATTAGCCATGGTTCTGCATATGAAATCATGCATAAAAGGCTTAACTTTCACAAAGTTTGTTTGAGATGGGTTCCAAAACAACTCAATGAAGACCAAAAGCCCAATCCTGTGAGAATATGTCAGCACCTACTGGACCGTCATGCTAACAAAGGTGAAATGTTGCTGAAACAGATCATCACTGGAGATGAAACGTGGGTTCACCACTTCGAACCAGAGAGCAAACGTCAGAGCATGGAATGGAAGCATCCCGGATCCCGCCAACCTTCTGCAGGAAAAGTGATGCTCAAGTGTTTTGGGATTCTCAAGGGCCAATCGTGGAACTTACCAGGAAAAGGGGGGAAACAGTAAAAAAGATGAAACCTGGAATTCGCAACAAATGCAGAGGTCAATTGTCGGAAAGAGTTCTATTGTTGCATGACAATGCGCGTAGACATACCCCCGCCCAACCCGCTCAAACTCTTTAGATGCTGCATTTCGAGGTGTTGGAGCATCCTGCGTACAGTCCCAATCTCGCCCCGTCTGATTACCATGGGTTTAGTCCACTTAAAAATGCTTTAAGAGGCCGTCGATTCAGCTCCGATCAACAGGTGAAGGAAGCGGTACATACGTGGCTTGCTGCACAACCAAAAACCTTTTTTGCAGAGGATATCAGAAAGCTTGTGAAACGGTGCATTGAAAAATAAAATCAGATACTTAATAATAGCAGGTACTAACTGACTTGCTCTCGTATATAAATAGCTGCATATAAATATGTACTCATTAGGTGGAATTCTCAACTGGCACAATCGGCTGTCTCGATGCCTCAACACAGTGTGTCGTGTCGCATGAACAGAAAGTCCAATTGTTCTGTACATGTCAGGTATATCGATGAATCGCAAGAGGACAGCTTTGAAACAGTGATGGCACTTTGTTTATCCTCTCGCCAGAATAGAAACACTCTGCGTGACACTACCTTGAAGATAAGACAACACTCATTAACAGACGCTTCATATTACGAATTGCGAGTCAAATTACTAAAAGTTCAATGTACACCGCAATGTAAGGGCTTTGTTTTACGCAGAAAAATGACATTATTGATCTCAAAGCAGGGCCATACTATAATAGAAAGACACTTTCATTTGTTAAGTGAAAAAGTTTCAAAAATAATGTTTCTAAACTTCAATTTGAAGTAGATTTTTAAACAGTATTAGGTTCAGTCTGTTACTGTACATATAATACCAAACCTGGACTATTCTTATATTTAATTACTCATTTTATAATTATTCAAAATAGTTCATTTACTTTTTCAGACTGCTCTTTTACTATGCTTTTGTAACTGGGTTAGGTTAATTTTATTACTGTACATATAATACCTATTTTGAACTCTTCTTAAATTTCATTCATCATTTTTATAGTTATTCAAATTAGTTAGTTTTAATATGCTTTTAACTGTAAAACTGTCAAGGTACTATTATAGTAACACTGCTTCTCTTGCAGTCCGAGACACACTGCTTCGAAGCAATTCGCTGTTCCATATCGAATGTTTTGAAACAGTCAGCAGTGTCACTTTGCCCATTTCTACTACTCAGAGGCCTGTCATCAACAGCTGACCGTAAGAAGCTGAAGTACAGGTGATGTTTTTATGTATTTATTCAATCATTTTATAGTGCTTATCTCCAGATTTTTAACTTAAAAAAAATGCTGTAACATTCTGGGAGAACTCTATGCTTATTGTTGACTGCATTATTAGATACTTTTAATACAGAGCTTTCCTTCGTGACCTCATAAAATGGATTTGAAAAAAAAAAACAAAAAAAAAAACAGTGGATCTTAGCAGTAAACTGTTAATGCAATGGACAAAATATTTCATAGTATACATGCAGATTCAAAATCAGGAATTTAAACTGGTCCAACAACAAGCCTCTGCCTTTCTATCAGAAAAAGTAACTTTAATACTCTTCCCCTTGTTAAATTTATCTTTCTCTGCATTTGAAATGCAAGGTCAGAACTATTTAGGGGGTTGATCAGTTCCAAGTTAGCTGCATAAGTAACAGCTGAAACATGCTTACACTTCTCTGATTGAGGGCATTCACAGGAACAATTAGCACCTCCGTAGCAGCATTAACCTAAGCTAACATGACACTGTATTAGAAATTCGCCAAAACTATTTTGTTCTGAAGACAGCATTCTTAAATGTGTACATGAACATTAACCTTGTTATCACCGCTGCTAATATACAAACGACTATGCTGTCTCTATCGTGAAATGGTAGAGTATGTACAGAACTGATGTTTCTCTTATCACATTAGCAGTTTTTACTCTGTTGCCATTTCCTGTGAACTGTTTTTCTTGTAAATTTAATATACGACTATTTTCTGCAAGCTTTATATTGACATATAAAACATTATCTATAACCTAATTAAATCATATACAATATACAGGGTCTCTCATATAAATTAAGACTGAATGCATGGTGTTTGTACTCCGCGCTATGGCAGCTGCCTCAGCTGAACTTATGTCGTACATGGCTGCTCTTGCTTTAAGCATATATACCTACAATCTTATTTGAAATCTTACCTTATACAAGATGCTGAAAATGTCGACCTTCCTGGGTTGTACATGTATTGCATCTGGTAGCCACATTCTGGCTGACGCGAGTTGAGTTCCCCCAATGTGACGTTTCTGATTTAATTCGTAATGTTTTCTTTCAGTTCTTCCAATGTGTGAGGATTTGTTCTCGGGTTCACTAGGCTAACTGGTGACAGTTCCAATGAAAGTTGGAATCGTGTACATCGTACTTATACACATACAACCATCACTTAAATGATTTTTATTATTTGTCTAAAAGGATCATCTAATTTGCAGACAATTTGGCCTGCAACAAGGACAAACTTCCACCCAAAACAATCTAAAGCTTTAAGAACTTAAAAGATAAATAAAACAACAATAATTCTAAAGTACAAAATGTTGGTAAAATATCAATCACTGCCCTACAAAAATCGACCAAAATTCACTTGACACATTAACAGGTAATGAAATGAAAACCTACAACCTGTTTTTCAGTTATTGACCGGGTAAGGAATATAATTAAAGAAGCCCCCATCTTGCGGTGAGGATAGGAATTGTGCCGGCTGCCGAAGCCTGTCGCACTCCTCTGGGGCAATGATTAATGAATGATAAATGAAATGGAATGATATTGGAGTGTGTTGCTGGAATGAAAGATGATAGGGAAAACCAGAGTACTCTGAGAAAAACCTGTCCCGCCTCCGCTTTGTCTAGCACAAATCTCACATGGAGTGACCGTATTTGAACCTCAGGATCCAGTGGCGAGAGGCTTTAGCTGTACTATCAACTTATTAGGCCGACGTGCTGCAGCCTGAGGAACGGAGGCTTCACATTAACAGGTAATATAAATCCAACAAGAAACTTTTCAAAGAAGTACCACGGCGACTCATGGAGCAATTCATATCAAGAGACGTTGTTTGACCTATTTATAATGAATGCTGCGGAGCAGAATGGGTCCTCTAGTAGAAACACCTATTTGTGCTCATTTTGTAATTTATTCTGTGACCGTTCAACTTTCACACCAGGGTCATCTAGCTTTTCCGTGGTTAAAACTGTGTGTCCGTGCACATTTTTTATTGAGCACTGAACTAGTAGTTTCAAATTTATTTACAATTAAGTTATTCAAACATATAAATTTCATTTTGTTTCTGTATTGAACTGAGATCACAGAGATAAGTTTTAGTAAGGTTCAACCATTTCAATACAAATTACAAGTTGTATAACATGTTATCTACAACATTTATTCAATAGTGGTACCCGTTTCGACATATACAAATGTCATCAGAGGCCTAAATCACACAAATCACACAAACTGAGCAAGTACGTATTAATTAAAATTGCCTTGGTGACGTAGGGATACACAACATCATACACTATTTTTCACCAAATAAATACATTGTGTAAATTTTTAACATGCCTTAGCTGTACTATCAACCTTTTCAAATCTATCTTTTTTTTTTTTTTTTTTTTTTTTACACTTTGAATGTGTGAAAGTCTTTAAAAGTTTTTTGTAAGTATGTGATAATAATGTTGGTGAAATTACGCTTGAGTAAGTGGAAAGGATGGTAAATAAATTCCATTGTCATAAAGCAGCAGGAATAGATGAAATTATACCTGAAATGGTGAAGTATAGTGGGAAGGCAGGGATGAAATGGCTTCAAAGAATAATAAGATTAGCATGGAATGTTGGTAAGGTACCTTTAGATTGGACAAAAGCAGTAATTGCACCTATCTATAAGCAAGAGAACAGGAAGGATTGCAACAACTATCGAGGTATCTCATTGATTAGTGTACCTAGCAAAGTATTCACTGGCATCTTGGAAGGGAGGGTGCGATCAGTCGTTGAGAGGAAGTTGGATGAAAACCAGTGTGGTTTCAGACCACAGAGAGGCTGTCAGGATCAGATTTTCAGTATGCGGCAGGTAACTGAAAAATGCTATGAGAGGAATAGGCAGTTGTGTTTATGTTCTGTAGATCTAGAGAAAGCATATGACAGGGTACCGAGGGAAAAGATGTTCGCCATACTGGGGGGACTATGGAAATAAAGGTACATTATTGAAACCAATCAAAGGCATTTATGTTAACAATTGGGCTTCAGTGAGAATTGATGGTAGAATGAGTTCTTGGTTCAGGGTACTTACAGGGGTTAGACAAGGCTGTACTCTTCACCTTTGCTGTTCGTAGTTTACATGGATCATCTGCTGAAAGGTATAAAATGGCAGGCAGGGATTCAGTTAGGTGGAAATGTAGTAAGCAGTCTGGCCTATGCTGATGACTTGGTCTTAATGGCAGACTGTGCCAAAAGCCTGCAGTCTTAATATCTTGGAACTTGAAAATACGTGCAATGAGTACGGTATGAAAATTAGCCCCTCGAAGACTAAATTGATGTCAGCAGGTAAGAAATTCAACAGAACTGAATGTCGGATTAGTGATAGAAAGCTAGAACAGGTCGATAATTTCAAGTATTCAGGTTGTGTGTTCTCCCAGGATGGTAATATAGTGAGAGTGAATCAAGGTGTAGTAAAGCTAATGCAGCGAGCTCGCAGTTGCGATCAGCAGTATTCTGTAAGAAGGAAGTCAGCTCCCAGACGAAACTATCTTTACACCAGTCTGTTTTCAGACCAACTTTGCTTTATGGGAGCGAAAGCTGGGTGGACTCAGGATATCTTATTCATAAGTTAGAAGCAACAGACATGAAAGTAGCGAGAATGATTGCTGGTACAAATAGGTGCGAACAATGGTAGGAGGGTACTCGGAATGAGGAGATAAAGGCTAATTTATGATTGAACATCGATGGATGAAGCTGTACGCATAAACCGGTTTCAGTGGTGGGGCCATGTGAGGCTAATGGAGGAGGACAGGTTACCTAGCAGAATCATGGACTCTGTTATGGAGGGTAAGAGAAGTAGAGGGAGACCAAGACGATGATGGTTAGACTCAGTTTCTAATGATTTAAAGATAAGAGGTATAGAACTAAATGAGGCCACAGCACTAGTTGCAAATAGAGGATTGTGGCGATGTTTAGTAAATGCACAGAGGCTTGCAGACTGAACGTTGAAAGGCATAACAGTCTATAATGAATGAATGAATGAATGAATGAATGTGTTAATATTAAAGTACTGTAATATACTCATAGCAAATACATAATAATCTCATCTTGCTGTTCTGTTTACATACAAATGTTCAAATCATCACACGTCATTTTACAGTTGCATTTAAAATCTTTTAGTGATTGGCTGTCAATTCATCAAAACAACTTGTTATACAAATGTCGTCCAAGTAAGAACAGAAATTTAGTCGATAACACATTGCTTGTCTAATGGAGCTTGTGGAACTATGCGTTTGTATATTTCATAAAACATGTTGTCTTAGAAAGGCTTATTATGCTTGTTAAAATTTACACTGAGACATTCATAAAATTGTTTCATATAAGACAGTATCATTTAAATACGGTAGTTGTTTGTCCTTCCATTCTTCTCTTTGGGCATAACGCGGGTGATCTAAAATTTCTCAGTCCAATCGAGAAGATTTAAAGAAGCCTTGGACAGCATGCTGAGAAGTATGACCTGTGAAAAGGAGGTGCGGTCTGTGCTCATGAAGAAATTGCTGAACAAATGCATCGCATACCTGTTTAGCAGACTCTTACTTAAAATAAGTTTTACATAAGAAAATATGGTGTTGCATTAACTGTCTCACCATGTTAACAGCTGAGATTCAGACTGGCAACTGCTGTTTGCGAGGTCAAACACATGCAAGCTGCTTGCAAGGTCAAGATCTATGTGTGCACCTCCACACTGGAGAATAAAAATGTCACCTGGATGGTCTTAGTTTATATAAGAGACCCTATACTTCCACCTTGTCAACACATTTTACAGTCTTTTATTATGCTAAGTTCCGTACATGTTTCGAAACTTATTTCTTCAGCGGCTGCTTAATCTACCAATCACTTCTAGAACTTGCTAACATCATTTCCTTTTATTGCCTAATAAATAAATTACAATCTGCATATCATTTGAATAAATATTTACCACCTGTAGCTAAGGGTCATATTCATGAACGAGACTTTCACTTCGACTTAGATTTAGACTACTGCTAGTTGCTTTATGTCCCACCGACACAGATAGGTCTTATGGCGACGATGGGACAGGGAAGGGCTAGGAGTGGGAAGGAAGCGGCCGTGGCCTTGATTAAGGTACAGCCCCAGCATTTGCTTGGTGTGAAAATGGGAAACCACGGAAAACCATTTTCAGGGCTGCCGACAGTGGGGTTCGAACCTACTATCTCCCGAATACTGGATACTGGCCGCACTTAAGCGACTGCAGCTATCAAACTCGGTCTTAGATTTAGAAGGCAGTAAGTCGCCATTTCCATTTCAAAATCGCTGCTTGAAGGTAAGTAAACTTAGAAGGCGACTTTTCTTCCAAGTTGCCGATGTTCCGTACTTAAGTATAGAAAATTAATAAAATGCAGATATTGCCGGTATAGTTAATTTTGTAGACGAAGTTGAAGAGATCCAGAAAATTATTCAGTACGTTGTTGCCTAATCCTCGGCGTGTTATAAGAGATGCACAGAATTACAGAAATATAATAATCGAGGATCATCCATACCTTCAATAATACAATTGCTAATTTTGTTAAGATATTATGTCACAGGTAAGAATAAAATTATTGTTACTATAGTGCAAAGTTTTTACACTTTCTACTCATCGTGTTGTCTAGTTAGGTTAAGGGATGATTAGTACAGATTAATGCATTCTTATGGTAAATACCATAGCCTTTCACACTTCCATGGTTTTCAGGTAACTTCCAAATTGATTCCGCTGATTTACGAGGAGTAAGCCAGGCCTCAGTATATAGAATAATCAGAAGAATATCGATCCTGATTTCCCGAAAGAGACCACAGTTTGTTTCATTCCCAAATGAAGCTGAATGTCAAAATAATGCACGTCGAGTGTATGAAAGATCCTGATTCCCTGGAGTGGTTGGAGCTATTGATTGCACCCATGTACCAATAATAAGTCCAGATGGCAACCATGCTTAGGTTTTCCGTAATAGGAATTTTTAGTTTCAATTGTCAGGGCATAGTCAACTACGAGATGAAGTTTATTGATTTCGTGACAGGTTGGCTGGGTTCTACAAATGATAATATAATTTTTTAACAACAGCAGGATTTGTTTACAATTTGAAATGGGACAGCGATGTGGATTACTCGTTGGAGATAGCGGTTATGCTTGCAGGCCATTCTTGATGACACCCCTTATTAATCCTCAAACACCACCTGAGGAAACATACAATGCCTCTCACATTCTTGCTAGAAACATAATAGAGAGAACATTCCAAAGCTGGAAGAAAAAATTTCAGTGTTTATCAAGGAAGTTTACATTGAAATTAAACAACATACCTCCGGTCATTGTGGATATCGTTGTACTTCATAACACTGCTGCAGATCGTGGTCTTCTGAAAGAACCTGAACATCATGACCGACCTACACCCCAAATGTTGGGAGCTGTAGCCAGAAGACGTATCATAGAACGATATTTTAACTAAAACTGTTCTTTGGCTATCTAAAATAACAATATTACCCTTTCATAAATGCATTACCACAAACGTACTATCATTTGCTTCATAAAATTGTTTTATTAATGTCCTAAATTCTATTTCATAATAATTGTGCACATTTATATAATAATAATAGCATGTCCATTAATGTCAGTCATTTGAGGTTAGGTTAATACATACATTATTGGTTCTATTTTGCTTTTTTTATTTGATGGAGTTCATCTGCATGATGGTCAACTTATGCACCTCCTCTTGGAATCTCATCCTTGCTGCATGGAACTACTGCTCCTGCTGAATCTTGAGTTGGTGAAGCTCTTTCATCTGCTCTATATCAAGTTTCCTCCTGGCTTACAGATATGACATTGCCACAGCTCGTGGTCTAGTCCCACATTTGGACATACCAGTACTCTTTCTTCTTTCTGTGGCTTCCGTTTCAGCTGATGATTCTGAGGCCCACTCTCAGCTCCTGATGTTTCCAGTACTTCAGTGACTTCATCATACAACACCTCCTCTTCCGTCTCCTCTTCACCCATGAATCCATCGGTGTCAAACTCACTCGGAATCCTCAGATTAAGGTGAGGTACCACACTTTCCACCATTGCCAGAAAACTGTCATCCTTGTCACCTTTTGTACTAGGCCCTCCACCAGTTGCAATACTTCCCTTTCTTTGCTCCATTTTGCGTTGTCTGGATCTAAATTTAATATTGTTCCAACACTTTTTCAACTGCCATCCACTTCTCTTGCTTGTGTTAGCTATCTAGTGTCAAAAATGTCATTTTTGGGTTCCGTATTGAACCGAGATTTACATGCAAAATTGTTAGGTATAGGGATCTTGTATTGAATAGGTGGATCCCTATACCTAACAATTTTGATTGTGTTAGCTATACTACAATATTTTACACTAATGTCCTCCCACACTTTTAATTTTTCCCCGATCGTAACACTGTCTGTCTTTTAGTTTTCAACTATATCTTCCTTCTCTTTCACTAGTTCTAATAACACCTGCCTTTCATAGTTTTTGAAGCTGGCAATTTTTTCTTTCCATCCATCGTCGAGAAATAAAAATTAACAGTATTAACTGAATTGGATTGAGTTGAGAGTCCAATGCGATCTATAATGCAGGAAACAGATGAATTTCTTCTTTTTCTCCTTCTTTATTAAGAAAAAAAAACAATGAGTGATGGGAGATGCTACACTGCTCTTCCACTGTTTTCATTGCCAACTTCATATCTAATTCTTTACATTGTAACTTACCCAAAGTCTACTTACGCCAGAGTCTACTTTGTAAAAGTTGCGTCTATGAAACAGACTTCCAAGAAACTCAAGTAAGCGAACTTACGTAAGTCGAAGTACAAGTCTCGTTCATGAATATGACCCTAAGAAAAATCTGTTATGTTATTTAGAGTAAAGTGTTAATACACAGAGATCTTGATGTCTTATTTAAATTGACGTACAATAATTTTGTTCTTAGGTACACTGATAGGTCTAGGTAGGTGGTAAAAGTACAGTTTCTTTTTCAGCTTGATCCAGAACTTCATTCCCCGCAATCCCCGTGCGATTTGGAACCTATGCAAAAGTGATTCAGGCGCCAGCAATACACAACCTAGCTAACAGGTCGCACCAGACTGCAGAGAATTTAATGAGTCAGCACACACGAGAAAGTGGCCTCGTTTGTGACTTATAAGATGGCGAAAATCTCTGCAGTGTATATGCTGGACTAAGAAGTGAGATCCTGATGCTAACATCATCAGAGACAAATAAGCAGTGAACATTCGCTCCTATCTTAGAACTGTCCATGAACAAAAGTCACGTTTTATTTACAAACATAATTTAAATCCACATCATAAATACGTTAATAAATTATTGCCTATACAAAAGTAGCACATCTGGATATGGGTGAACAAAGTCCTAGAAATACCTCTGATGAACAGGGGCATCTGTGTTCACCTTGGGTTCACGAAGTAGATCTATCCATATATCCAGTCGTGGAACTAGTCATGGAGGTACCTTGCTGGGGGTATGCTCAAGTAAATCCCCAATATCCATATCCAACTCACGACACAAGCTACCAACTCAAATCCAAACAGGTTGCGTGGCATTTGGCCAGTTTTCATACCTCTGCTGGTATTGGACGCTGCGGCATTTCACAAATTTTGGTAGCATAAATGAGGAGTACCTGTTGCTGTCTTATTCATGAAGGTGGAACTAGTGATTCATTGAGCAAGCTAGGAATGAGACCTAACTCCATTATGGCAAACACTGTCTAAAAGTTTCAGCAGAGTTCTTGATGCTGAACCATATACCACACTACCAGAATCTGTACGGGATAGAACTGTAGTTCAACAACAATAAAGGTGTTTTAATTTAATCCACCTATTCAATACTTTTATTTTCACTTATAGTGGTTACATAAATAGACTAACAGTTAAATGGACATGTTTCACCCTCAATTAAGGGCATCTTCAGCAAAAAAGCAATCATCAAGAGTACAACTAATATTAAAAGTGGAAGCTAAAAGTTTAGCTAGTTATTAAAATTCGGGACATAAAAATGTGAAAAATGATACAATATATAAAGATGCTAATGGAAACACTGTCAATGATTAAACTATAATCTTGTCAGAGACTAAAACTTCTTCCATTAAAATTCTAATTAAAACAGTTCATTAGTAATTAGAATTTTAATGGAAGAAGTTTTAGTTTCCGACAAGATTATAGTTTAATCACTGACAGTGTTTCCATTAGCATCTTTATATATTGTATCATTTTTCACATTTTTATGTCCCAAATTTTAATAACTGGCTAAACTTTTAGCTTCCACTTTTAATATTAGTTGTACTCTTGATGATTGTTTTTTGGCTGAAGATGCCCTTAATTGAGGGCTAAACATGTCCCATTTAACTGATAGTCTATTTATGTAACCAATACAAGTGAAAATAAAAGTACTGAATAGGTGGATTAAATTAAAACACCTTTATTGTTGTTGAACTGTAAATTTTCAATACGGACCAAAAATGAGATTTATAACATGTAATAGTACTGTAGCCATGTAAAAACATAGCAGCACCGATGGTCAGCTTCCCACAAAGTGCTGGTGAGAAACTTAACCGTACTACCGTATTTCTCCAAATCCAAGATGACACTGAAAGCAAGACGAATCCCACTTTTTCCTTAAAAAGAAATAAATCAGGCTTAAAAAGTGCTCTGTAAAATCATATGAATGTCTTTCTTGTACAGTACACATTTTTAGACCATCTTTGTCTTCACGCCAACGCCCAATGTTGGCTTTAGTTATGCCATATTTTTTGCGGCTGCACAACTATTCTTTATTTCCGTGGGTTTAATAATAATTAACTTAAATCTGGCATAATAATATCAAAGAGAACCCGTTGAAAATTTGCCGGCAATACCTGTTCCACATCTTTTCAATACGAGGATCCATCATGAAAATATTCCTCCTGTCTATAAAACTTAATTTTACTAAGTGTCAAATACAGTAGACACATTATAACTCTGCCACTGAGTAACCGTGGCCTTTCTAAGAATTCGAAGGCTCGCATGTTTTGATGCCATTCGGTAGATTTGAGAAACGATTTTGCAGAGGCTAATAGAATGTCATTCTCTCTTCACTATTTCCCAAGATCCAGTGACGTTACACAGAGGCACTGTACAACCGGTGCTGCGGCTGGCGATGTATAATAAAGAGGCAGACGTTGATTGTCAATGAGTTTTGTGTGCACGTGCAGGGGTGGGGGGGGAAAGAAGCAGTGTGGTTACCGTGGTAGCTGCCAGTGATGCTCATTACTGTTAGATTGCAAATGCAAGACGACGACTTGTTTTTTCACATGAGATTCTGAAAGAAAATTAGTCTTGGATTCGGAGAAATACGGTTCATCTCTTCATGGAAGCAACCTTCAGCTAATGGATGTGAGGCTGCCATGTTAATGTCTTATGAAATGAAATGCCATGTGGCCTCCGGAGAGACCCGGTGCAAGTCTTTTGATTTGACACCCATAGGAGACCTGCGCGTTGTGATGAGGATGAAATGATGATGAAGAAAATACATACACTCAGTCCCCGTGACAGGGGAATTAACCAATTATGGTTAAAATTCCCTATCTGCCAGGAATCAAACCCAGGACTCCTGTGACCAAAGGCCAGCACACTAACCATTTAGCCATGGAGCCAGACGTTCATGTCTTATCAAAACTGAGACCCAAAGCAGTTTGCCAATTTTGCTACAAGATTACAAATACAGCTAAAGGTAAGGCAAGGGTGTATTCTGCCCGAAGGCAGGTCCGAACCTCCGCAGAGGTGTGCCTGAGCTGGAGTTTACATGCGGTAGGGTGGCCAGTTCCTTTACGCTCCTCCATCCAAATCTTGACCATGCCCAATGTTGCTTAACTTCGGAGATCTTGCGGAATCCGGTGTTTAAACATGGCTACGGCCATTGGCAATACAGCTAAAGAAGTATTTTAATGAAGCAAGTGTTTGCATATTTTACCATGAAGAAGATATTAAAATCAAGATGGGCGAGAGACTAAACTATCATATCTCTGCTTGGTAGGATGCGAGGAAGATGGCCATTCCTAGCCTACAGTAACACTACTACTGGCTGGAAAATAATTTCTTATTTTGTAAATTTCAGATTGCAACTTCCTCTATTTGCAACTAAAAATTTTCCAATGTACATTTGTGATTTACCTGCTTCTGAACTCACTGAGGAAACAATACATAGATTTACTGATTATCTGCTGAAGTACTCTTTACTTGTGGTTGGTACATGCCACACTCTGCCACAGAAAAACGTTGTACTTACGAGAACCTTAAGAGCCCAGAAGCGAGCTTCATGACGGAAAGTCCTGGTAGGGTTAAGGATAAAGAGCGTCATGATGATGATGAGTACGAGGGGGTTGATGTACGGCGGGATGCTGAGCGAGGCACTGTACAGGAAGCTCAGGACGCTGAGCGCCCAGATAACACCAAAAATGGCGGCAAGTTCCATGATGTGCTGTTCCGACAGGTGGTTCCTGGGATCAAGCTCGAAGATCAGCACGTGGTTCACGCCCGACGACCTCCAGCCGTACACGTTGATACCGATCAGGAACAGGAACTCCACTATGAGCAGCGGGCCACGATACAGGCGAAAAATAATTCTCCAGTCATCACGACCTCTTTGAAAAACACCTGTAAACAGTAAGCACAAATAACTGCCTGACAATATGAGAGTATACATACCACCACAGCCATTCAATTCAACTAGGTTATCTCATATCATGTTGTCCAGTGGCACCAACTTGCTTTTCCCAGTCAAACCACAAATGTTCAATAGGGTTCATATCGGGGCTATTTGGGAACAATGGCATTTCAGTGGCCATCACCAGCAGGAAACACCGAACCTGATTCCCAGTAACGTCTTACTGGACAGCTGTTAAGGATTGGTGTATACAAAATAAAGGGCCGTAGTTTGTCCCATGAAAACACTGTCTAGACCATCAGACTGTCTTCGCCCAACAATGCAAACCGGTGTCAAAGCCTGCAATGGTAATCAGCATGTATGATGATGCTTGTTGTTTAAAGGGGCCTAACGTCCAAGGTCATCGGCCCCTAATGGTACGAGATGGACAACATGATTTGATAATTAAAATTTTAAAATGTATCCCCTGACTAGAGTTTAAAATAAATGGTGATGAAAAATGATTACAAGATTAAAACAATCAGTGGATCTAATTCAGAATGCCTTATTTTCTAATAAAATTATAGAAAATACAGGTGACAATGGAATAAGGCATTGCTGGAAGTACAGATATATATATATATATATATATATAACTCAAGTTAGAAGTTAAAATAACACATTAAAATATTATTACACACAATAAAAAAGGCCACTATCCCTCATAAAATGGATGAAGAGGTCTGCTGACTGCTCTCAGCCTATTCGGAAGTGGAGTGCCTTGCCACTCCATCTCCCAATGAGACATAAGCAAATGTCTCAGCTGAGAGCGAATATCATTTGCTGGAACCTTGTAAGGCAATGGCGGCAGTGTAACTGCCTCCTTGTAGCAAAAGATCTAAAGGTTGGCGCTAATTAGGAACTAATATTTAGAGGCCCCATGAAAAAAAGGAGAAGAACTGCCTCCTTGGCAGCCTTATCTGCTAACTTGTTTCCCTCTACACCCATGTGGCTTGGGAGCCACATAAACATGATTCTGGTGCCAGCATCCAAACACCCGGCCGGCAGGTCCTGGATCCGCTGCACCAGAGGGTGCCGAGGGAAACAGGTATCAATAGACTGTAGCAAGCTCAAGGAGTCAGTACACAGAAGAAAGTGTCGGCGCTCATCGGACAGTGCATACCGCAGAGCTTCACAGATAGCATAGAGCTCTGCTGTGTACACACTAATCAGCATGTATGTACTGTACTTGGCTGGCAACACGATGAACCAGCAATCTGGATTCATCACACCAGGCAGTGTTTTTTCAATCATCCACAGTCCAGTGTTCATGATTCTGAGCCCACCTCATGAGCTCCCACTTCCAATATGAATGGTCCGTTATTGAAAATTATAAATTTTCCAGCTTTCTTGGTTGCCAGAGTTTCACCCGAGTGTGCCAATTTGGACTCGTCAATTAGTTAACTAGCACACCTACCAAGACGCATGGCTAGTGGAGGCCAATGTGTAGGCTACTTGGAGCCACAGGCAGTGCTAATGAGTAAGCTGGAAAAGGTATAATTTCCAATAACGGACCATTTATATTGGAATCATTAATTTATTCATTCAAGTTCCCTATTGAAATCAAAATCTTTTCATCATGAGCTTCTGTTGGTGGAGTGTAGTCACTGGGATACAATTGGGTGTTCGACTCTTCAGTCACTGTGAAATATTTGCCTTACTCACCACCGGGCCATTTCTCGAACAACGCAGGCATCGATGAGGCGCTGTCGACACAAGGCCGGATTTCACTTTAAAAAGGAAAAATTTAATGTATACTCCTAATTTGTATTGAATGAGGAGGATACATTTAATTTTTTCTTTTTCCTTTGAGCCCACCTCTTTGTAAAGTGAAAACCGTTAATATGGAATGATTCTAATATCTTGTAATAACAAGGCTGGATGATATATCGTCTGCCCATCATTGCACAACATTTCATACGTGCCCACAACAGCAGCCAACAAGCTGTGCTGTTCCAGAGATGGTACCAGCTGTGACAATTTGATCTCTATCACACTCAGAGATCACAGGGTTTTCCCATTCTGATGTTGGAGACACAACTAAAAGCAAACCTGTAGACATCCCAACATACAGTATATATACACCATGCTGCCAGTCTGTCACGATTACATCTTCGTGCTCCAGGCATGATAAATGTTCCCAAGTCGGACGGATTGGAGTGCTGTCAAAATGTAATGGTTCATTGATGTATACATGGTTGTCAAGAATAGAGTTAGTGGATAGCATCTCTTCACTAGTTGCTGAGAAGAAAATGGTTCAAAGAATGAACACCCTTGGAACTCTTAAATAAAATTTTCTAGATTCTCCAAAAAGGAATGATTCCACTTTTCCAGAACATAACAACAAATGTACTTCAGTTCTTCATCTTGTGAGCAATGGAAAGTTGTTTTGCAGGGCAAATAGGTATACATTATAGAAAAGGAAGAGAAAGAGAAGGGTACAGTAAAAACTAAACCAGTTTCTTACTCCACCTTTACCTTCAATGAAAACATCTACAGTATTGATAATATCTTCAAAAAACATAATACCAAAATTTCATTTTAAACTAACAATAGAAACTTGGAAGTATTACATAACTCCAATTTAATAAACAAAACTAATGTCTTTTCAAAGTCAGGCATATACCATTTTAAATGCAATAACTGCAACTCTTCTTACATAGGACAAACTAGTCGCAACTTCTAAATTAGGTACTCTTGATACTCTGAACATGTTAATGCAATAAAATATAACAGGTTTTCAGCAGTAGGGCAATATATGCCTGACGTAAAACATAGTTTCACTACGATAGACCAAGATATCGAAATTCTCAGCCCCCTAAACAAAGGCCCTCTCCTTACATTACTGAAAACTGTTTTATACAGCTTGATCAGTTTTTCAATCCCAACCTTAACCTGGACGATATTTCTGAGAAGCCAAACACCCTTTTTGACTTCCTCATCTCAGTTTTGAATAACCTCAAGTTGACAAGTAGTCGATCGATCTTTCACGCCTTACACATCACTGTTTCACGCTACTTGCCCCTTCCAAAAATCCCCCTGATCCACCTTAGACAATTTCCCCTTCCCTTCCACCCCCTCATAAACTCTCCTTTTACCCTCCCCTACCTCTACTTATTCCTTACTTCCTTAGGTGTTTCACATTTTACCTCCCCTACACATGTCAATCCTCATGGAATGCTGATAAAGGTGAGCCTCATAATTTAACTTGTTCTAAATTTCTTACCCCTTGTTGCATTTCTATTTAAGTCTCCTTTTCTTTACGCTTCATATATCCGCATCAAACTGAGGAACTTAAGTTACACTGTATCCTAGGGCTTCATGTATGTCGCTTTCCACTTTTCAACATGCCGATAAAACAAATGCATATAAGACCTTGCCTAGCAACAACTGTACACAAGCTGCATCTCTCAAGATCAATCATTAAATGAGTCATCCCTCAAGATTTTATGTTGGATCAAGCTTTTTAACTCTTGATTTACCACCAATTCAATGTTTTTTTACCTGATTACAGCACAGCAGGAATATACAAGATTGTCACATTACAAATGAACTTCAACTGAATTTACTCCTTCATAAAAAGTGCTGATATTTCTTTGTACATCCTTTTGACTGTGAATAATGTCTTATACTTGTTGTGTTTATAATTGTTTATGATTTAGTCCTTTTGCCCTGTTCTCTAAATCGGCTGATGATGACACCTTAAATGTGTCAAAACCGGTCCCAAAGTTAACATGTTGTAACTTAATATTGGTACAACTTAAAAACAGTGTATTGAAAAGGTGGAACCTCTATACTTTCTTTTTAGTATTGTGATTTTCAGTTCAATACAGATCAATTATGAAGTTTTTAACTTTAAATGATACAATCAATCGTCTCCGAACTGGTCCTCTACTGTACACACCGACTTTACCAATAATACTAAACTAATTTTGGAGATACTAGTGGACCCGTGCTGCTCCGTAGCATTCCTTATAAATAGGTCAGATAATAATAATAATAATAATAATAATAATAATAATAATAATAATAATAATAATAATAATAATAATAATAATAATAATAAAGTTATTTGTTTTACGTCCAACTAACTTCATTTATGATTTTTGGAGATGCCGAGGTGCTGGAATTTAGTCCTGCAGGAGTTCCTTTATGTGCCAGTAAATCCACCAACACAAGGCTGACATATTTGAGCACCTTCAAATACCACCGGACTGAGCCAGGATCGAACCTGCCAAGTTGGGCTCAGAAGGCCAGCACCTCAACTGTCTGACCCACTCAGCCCGGCGAGGTCAGATAACTCGTCGTAATATGCCCGTCGCAATCATTTTGTCGTTGTGGCTCGAGTTGGGACAGCTATGGGGAAAAGATGGAGAAATTTATTTGTTGCTTCAAAATGTATTTTGTTTATAATGTTGTATAAAATATCTCCTTCGAGGAAACGGACATTGAACTTATCATTTTGAAAATTTTGATTATGATGTTTTTTTTTTTTACCTATGAAGAAAGAAATTATGAACCTTGATGAAGAATATATTGAAAATTTTTTTTAGGTTGTACAAAATTGTTATTATTAATATGCGAAAGTTTTTGTAACTGGCATCTGCAAGCTTTAATATTTTACTTGTGAAACAGACTGTACTGCCACGTGCCGTTTTTAGAAGTATATTTCCAGTCGCTTCCTGTTAAATAAAAAGAAAGATTTTGAAGAGCACTCTCACTGGTAAGAATAAAAGCCAATTTAATCGGTGAATGTGAAGTCCGGTGTAAAACCTATTGCCTAACTGGTCACTTTGGGAGTTGCACCACTTCCGGCCTCTCACTCCTTCATGGGAGCGAAGCTTGCTTGGGTGCCTTTTGCTTCTGACCAGCTTAGAGGGCGGACGCGCTCCTGCTTCCGTTCCATGATGGGATGCCGGCCTCGGGGTAAGCACTATTTCTTTTTGGTTTTTCGGAAATTAATTTAAATGTAAATTTTTCCTTTGCGTAGGAGTTTACACTCAGAATTCACATTTGCCATTTAATCATCGAAATGACTTAGCTTTTCAACTAAGCATCTGCATTTTTAATTTTGGAGGCAATTCCCTTTTCCTTTTATTGAAAGAAAAATTGTAATTAAGATGTCATAAGTTTTAGGTAAGAATACTAGCTTTTGGCGCCTCTGTATTAAGTTTTTTTTTTAATCCCCCCCCCTTTTCTTTTCCTTTCTGTGTTAATATTTTTACATGTTCCTTTCTGTAATCTCATTTTGTTATAACGGGTTAGGCCTTGTTTTAACTATATGATGTTACGTCTGTTTTTCCTTTCTCATATGTAATTTGAAACTGACATCGCTTGTAACAAATTTGTGCAAATTTACCTTCACGTTGTAAATTTGTTTATTTCTGTTATTCTTGTTCTGCTTTGATTTTGTTCATTCCTTTTATCGCAGTTTTGTATCTAACTAAACGTTTAAGGGTGATTACCGTCTACGTCTTTTTCACACAAGACATACATAACCATCTACCTCTTAGGATTCCAGGCACTTCCCATGTCCTTTCCTTAGTTGTCAAGTTTGTCAACTTGCTTTTATTTCATGCAGCTTTGAGTCTACGAACCTTGCAAGTGTTGTAACAGTTTTCATTGTTCTTTTTTTTTTTTTTTCATAAGATTCCTTATTATTATGTATTATTTTTAATACAAAACCTAGAAACTTCACCACAATTACAGCAGACCAGATTGCAACCCAGTTACTCATGAACGGGAAGATTAAAGGTCGGAGTACACGGGAGCAACTGGAACGAACCCCAGGAAGTGAGAACCATAATCTCCAAGAACCCTTCACCTTGAATGAACTAGAGTCTGTCATCTCCACCTTGAAATTAAATAAGGCTGCTGGCATCGATGATATCAGAGTAGAACAGATCAAGAAATTCGGCAGGACTACTCTGCAATGGCTGCTTACAATGATTAATGAGTGTGTATATAAGTTTTATATTCCCAAGCTCTGGAGGAAAGCTTGAGTGGTTGCACTACTTAAGCCTGGTAAGGAGCCAAACGATCCTAAAAACTTTCGCCCAGTATCATTGTTATGTCATTGTTTCAAGATCTTCAAGCGCCTTATCCTTAACCGAATTAGTGGCATCCTCGAAGGAAAGTTCATTCCTCAACAAGCTGGTTTTCGACCTGGAAAGTCATGCTGCAGTCAAATCCTGAACCTTACTCAACACATCGAGGATGGTTTCGAACAGCGTAAGGTAACTGGAGTTGCCTTTGTTGACTTAACAGCTGCCTATGACACCATCAACCACAGGAAGTTAATGAGGAAAATTTACCAGCTCACTAATGATTATCAACTAACATCTCTTATTGACATTCTCCTGCAGAATAGAAGATTCCAAGTCTCTCTCCATGGTAAGAAGAGCAGATGGCGCGTACAAAAGAACGGTTTACCTCAAGGCAGTGTGCTAGCCCCTGTGCTCTTTAACATTTACACTAATGATCAGCCCATAATGGAACATACCAGGCTTTTCATCTATGCCGACGATACTGCAGTGACTGCCCAAGGAAAGACATTTGAAGAGGTGGAGGAAAAGTTGACTTCTGCACTAGATACTCTTGGCTCTTACTATGAAGGCAATCATCTAAAGCCAAAGCCCAACAAGACTCAGGTGTACGCATTTCACTTAAGGAATAGAGAAGCTTGGCGGGAACTGGACATTATATGGCAAGGCAAACGACTAGAACATTGTCCAACACCTGTGTATCTAGGTGTTACTCTTGACCGAACACTGTCCTTCAAGAAACATTGCCACAACACCAGGCTGAAAGTTAGTTCACGGAACAATCTTTTGAGAAAGCTCACAGCCACCACCTGGGGAGCAAGCCCTCACGTCCTGAGAACCTCTGCTCTTGCTTTGTGTGTGTCCGCTGCAGAGTACGCTTCACCTGTGTGGAGTGCATCCACTCACACCAAGGAGGTTGACATTGCAATCAACGAGACTGTACGTACCTTGTCGGGATGTCTGAAGCCAACCCCAGTTGACAAACTCTACCCGATTTTTGGAATAGCTCCCCCCCGCTATCAAAAGGGCTGTTGCTGCTGATGCAGAGAGGACAAAGCAGACTAATGATTCTCGCCACCCACTGCATGATCACCAGGCTGTAGTCTGTCGAATGAAGTCGAGAAAGAGCTTCATCAACAGGACTCAACCACTGGTAGGAACACCTGAGTCTAACCGCATCACCAGGTGGAAGAGCGTGCTGCCGCCTGATACTCCTGCAAAGGAAGAGCTAGCTCCAGGAAATGACCTGCCCTACCCTATTTGGAGATCACTTAATCGTCTTAGGGTGGGTGTACCTCTTTGCAAGACCAACATGTAAAAATGGGCCATACTTCCAGCTGATGGAGACGCATCCTGTGAGTGTGGTGTAACACAAGATCCGAACCACCTGCTCATCTGTCCCCTACTAGAACATCCCTGCACTACACAGGACCTGATCGAGGCGAACAACAAGGCCATCGGAGTCGCTACATTTTGGAAATGCTGACCGGACACGGAATGATGATGATTATTTTTAATTTAATGTAACCTGCAATTAGGTGACATTTTGTTAGCAGAGCGTGTGTTGTGAATGAAAGAGAGGTCGACAGTGATGTTCTCGGCTAACCTAAAAATTTAGTAAATGTACAGAATTATCTCGCAGTTTAGTTTCCTCCTTTCGTGATGTTTTGAGCTGTTCATATTCCTTCTCATTTGAAAAAGGAGGAATTACATAAAGAACTTTGGATTCGGAAAGTACATTTCACGGGGACGATATGAGCATGTTAAAATCTTCTCTTAACCTACCGGTGCCTGTTCCTGTGCTAATAGCACATGAATTGTGCGAGTCTTTGGCAGAGATTAAAGATAGAATGCCAGAGCTTAATGCCATCTCTCTTTCCATTCTTCTGAGCCCTCAGAAAATCAATTATTGCATGTTAAGGGCAACTACAACATTACACAGACTGTATTAAGGATTTGTTGTCTCTTAATTTGCAAGCTGGGCCAGACTGAGTGGCTCAGACGGTTAAGGCGCTGGCCTTCTGACCCCAACTTGGCAGGTTCGATCCTGGCTCAGTCCGGTGGTATTTGAAGGTGCTCAAATACGACACCCTCGTGTCGGTAGATTTACCGGCACGTAAAAGAACTCCTGCGGGACTAAATTCCGGCACCTCAGCATCTCCGAAGACCGTAAAAGTAGTTAGCGGGACGTAAAGAAAATATATTATTATTATTATTATTATTATTATTATTATTAATTTGCAAGCAAATGAGCGCCAGGAGTGTGAATCATTGTTAACATCATTTTCCAAGTTGTCTGACAAAATTGTAAGTTTGCTTGAAGGGCATGAATTTTCTAAGTCAATATCTGATGTTCAAGTGCCTACCTCTTCAGAATCTTGTGAAAGTGATTGCAATTACACACGGGTTGAATCTCAAGTTGTTTCTCGAACAAGTGAAACTGTTAATCCAATTTCTATATCTACAGCTTCTCAAGAATGTACTGTGGTCACTAGTGCTAATGTTATTCGGGAATCTAATGTGGGTAACCTACCCCAGGGTTCTTCTGCTCTCTTTTCAAGTGCTTTGGTGACCGTAAATTATTCATGTTCTTCTGCACATGTTGGAATACCAGCTAATATTTCTATGGCACCTTGTAACTCTACTGTGTCTCAATGTCAGCCTACTTTTGCTATACAACCCGTTTCTCATGCGATAGTGCAAAACTATTCTCCTATTCAAATGCCATCTCTACCAAATGTTCCTTTAACTTGTATAACCCCTAAACAAGGGGTCAATGCTCCAGTGATTTCTCAAATTTGTGAAAACGTTTTGCCGATGGGGATATATGTGCCTGTTACATTACAGTCTAATGCTAGTCCTAACCTCACTTTCAGTAAGTACCCCATCCTTTTCTCAAGGGTGCTCCAATCAGGGTTAATTTGGTGCTGTAATTCCTTCTCAGGACCACTCTAGTCCTTCCCAGGTATTTCCTACACCTCCCTTCTCCCAGATTTTCTCTAATTTACCTCATCCATTGACAACTACATTTAAGGGAATGTCTAAATTTTTTGCTAATTCTATTGACGAGGTTATTTCTTTCCTTTGATTTTAATCAAATTTAAGGATCAGGCTATTGTGTATAATTTAAGTGGCAATCACATTTTTCACGTCTTATATCCACATGTATCTGGAGCTCTTTCTGGGCATATCATTAGAGCCATTTCTGAGAGATGGACGGTGGATCAGTTTCATGTGCATGTACTTGCATTCTTCATTCCTTCTCGTGCCTTGTCTTCATTAGTATAGAAACATTATTTCAGAGCGCAACATTTGAATGAATAGTTGCCAGCATTGTTGAGGGTCTTGCCCCTAACTACAGGTCATATCTTGCTCTTTCACCGCGACCAGCAACTTTTGCTCAATTGGAAGCTATCACTGTTTCTGCTGACGGTATTAGATATGCCAACCAACTACGCATTGTGTTAGCTCCCCACTCTATGAACATGTCTTTCCCTCAGGTTACTAAAGCCACTTCTTCCCTTTCTTCAAAGCCACATAATTCTCGTGCATGTTTTAGTTGTGGTTCCACGGAACATTTCCAGAGGAATTGTCCTAAGATTGGGCCCTTAGTCAATTCAAAACCTGATGTGGGTAGAATCTCATCCACCAATAATTTCTCCAGGCAGTGCCCACAGAATTCTTCTGGACCTCAGCGTCCTCATAATTGTAATTCTAGATGATTAACTGCCAATTCTTATGATGAACCTCAAATAGTTGCTTCATATTTTGTTTGTTATAACTGTATGTTAAAGGATGATTCACCTAATTCTGAGGCTGATAATATGACCCAGTCTGAACCTAATGTAAATTTTCTACAATCTTGTGGCATTTCTGCTATTCCCCCTTGTAAATTGCCTTACATATGCTTAGAAGTAAATAATAAACCTGTGCGTGCATTGGTAGCTTCAGGAAGTAGTATCACATTGATGAATGAGAACTGGTATAATTCAATGCATCAATCACCATTGAAATCTGTATCTTTAACTTGCCATACTGCTAATTTTAACCCTTTAAATATAGTAGGATCTCATCATCATCATTTCCCATTATCCAGCTGTACCCGGGTAGGTGCAAATATGGTTCGTCTCCACTTTCTTCGGTCTTTCCACCACTCCTCCCCCAACACTGTGTCCCATTCCAGGTTTTTTCTCTAATACTGCATTCAATTGTGTCCTTTGATCTCAATCGTGGTCTTCTGCGGCCTCTCCTTCCTTGCATTTGCATTTCCATCACCTTTTTCGGCATTCTTTCATCACTCATTCACATTGTGTGCCCAAACCATCTTAATCGGCTCTTCTCTATTCTATCATGATTTCTTAGTACAATTTACAAACTTAATCGTATAATCGTTGTAACATTAAAAACTAAGAAACAATGTTAGTTTTTGCTCCACCCAATCAATACACATCACATATGTACCAAAACCTAACATTGTTTCTTAGTCTCCAATTTCTTCACCTTTTTTCTCATTCCTTATTTTGTCTCTTCTACTCTTCTGTATCATACTCCTCAAGAACTTCATTTCGGTTGCCTGTATTCGACTCACATCCTTCTTTGCCATTGTCCAAGTTTCTGCTCCGTAAGTTGTTATGGGTACATAATACATCTTGTATATAGTTTCCTTTGCTTCCATTGGCATATCTTTGTCCCATAACATGTTTCTTACACTATGATAGAAACAGCTTCTAGCATGAATCCTCTTACTAATTTCAGCATCCAGTTGAGCATTCTCCATTAATTCACTCCCCAGGTATTTGAATGTCTCCACTACTTCCAGGGGCTTGTCTGCAAGTCTAATTTGACCTTAACCAACTTCTGTGATAAATTTGCAGATGTATTTACTGACAAGTTAGGTGTAACTAATGTTTTGGAGCATAAAATTGAAATCACTGATAATATACCTGTTCGATCTCATCCGTATCGCCTGTTGCCTCCTAAACTGAAAGGCCTTAAGGCCATTATTGACCAAATGCTAGCTCCGGTGTAATACGTCCTTTTAAATCTGCTTATTCTTCTCCCATGTTTCTTGTCCTTAAATGACAGGGTGGTTTTTGTCCTGTCTTTGATTATCGAATGTTAATCAAGGGAGTTGTCCTTCAATCTGTTCCCCTTCTTGATCTTCACCCTTGTTTTTCTCGGTTTGCTAATGCCAAAATTTTTACTTGATTTGAATCAGGCATACAGTATTATCAGATACCTCTTGCTGAGAAATCCCAAGCACCTCACTGCTTTTGCCACTGATTGGAACCCTATGAACATGAGAGACTGCCTTTTGGTTTAAGTGCGGGCACAGCTGTCCTTACTCGTTTGCTATATAATGTTCTGTCAGATATTAAATTCAAGTTTGTGTACAATTACCTTAACAATTTGGTCATTTTCAGTAAAACATTTGAAGAGCACCTTATCCATCTCAATGAAGTCCTTGAAAGACTGCGTAAAGCAGGCCTAACCCCTAAGGCTAGCAAGATTACTTTCACACAACCCCAAATATCATTCTTGGGGCATACTGTCTCAGAGAGAGGCATCTCCATTGATCAATCTTGCACAGCTGCCATCCAAAAATTTCCTACCCCTAAAGATGTCAAAGCTGTAGCCTGATTCATTGGCATGGTCAATTTCTTTTGTAAATCATCTCCAATTTTGCTGAGAGAGCAGCTGCATTAATGCTTTAAGAAGAAAGGATGCTAAATTTGTTTGGGGTGATGTCCAACTTGAAGCCTTTTATGATTTGAAATCTGCCTTATGTAGTGCTCCTGTCTGGCAAATACAGATTTTTCTACATGTTTTATCCTTCAAAGCGATGCCTCTTCCACAGGAATATCTGGTGTTCTCCTTCAGGAATTTGAAGATGGACATTGACCCATTTTTTATGCTTCACGTAGTCTAAATCCTATGGAGCAAAACTACTCTATTTATGAATTGGAAGCCTTAGCTGTTTTCTCTTTAGAACGGTTCAGAATGTATCCTGAACACCTTTCTTTCGATCTTGAAACTGATAATCAGGTACTGAGTCGGGTATTGACCAAACTAAGACGTACCGGTCATCTTGCACGTTGGGTAGTAGGCATCTCAGATTTTCAGTTCGAGGCTCGTCACATTCGTGGCACTGAAAACATTGTGGCTGATAGCCTCAGTAGAATGTTCTATCCAAGCTTCTGATCTTCAATCAGAGCCTGAAGAGCCTTCTCCTAACAAAGTTTTGGGCTTTGTGAATGTAGTTCTAATTCACTTTTTCTTTTCAAAGATATTTCCAAACATCAGGAAGATGATGCGGAATTACAGGCTTTTATTGACAGCATTAAATCTGGTGAACATATTAAACCTTATGTTCTTAAGATTGTGTTCTATGTTGTACTGCTCGCAGTCGCAGAGACCCAAAAATTGTCGTTCCATCTAACCTAGTTACGGCTCTTTTCAAATATTTTAATGAATCCCCAGTTGGCAGTCATCTTGGTGTTTTCAAAACTAGAGAAGAAATCCATAAACATTTCATTTGGAAATCTATGGACAGTAAAATCCGTACCCTCATCAAATCCTGCCAAACCTGTAATATTAGTAAACCTGCCCTTCATACTTGCCTAGGTCTGTTGTCATCTGAGCAAGCTTCTCGTCCTATGGAGATATCATTCATAGATTACATTGGTCCTTTCCCAAGGTCACGGACTGGCCAACGTTTCATACTTGTGTGTGTTGATGCCTTCTCACATTTTACGTGGCTGTTACCAACTCGTATGGTTAATGCTAATACTACTATCTCTTGTTTGAAACAGATCTTTGCTTCTTTTGGACCTTGTCAATTTTTGGTGAGTGACAAATATCATTCTTGGGGCATACTGTGTCAGAGAGAGGCATCTCCATTGATCAATCTCGCACAGCTGCCATCCAAAATTTTCCTACCCCTAAAGATGCCTCTGTTCAGTTCTGTAATTTCTGTTTTGATTTGTCAATTCCTCATGAAACCATGACCCTGTATTATCCGAGGCCAAATTATGCCAAAAGAGTTAATCGGAATCTTAGATCTGCTCTTACTGCGCTTATCACTCTGCTGACCACTCCAAGTGGGATTCATCTCTCAATTGGTTGGTTGTTTGCTACCTTTTACTCCTAATTCTCCACTTTCAAAGGTATGGTCCATTAACGATCTCCTTGCTGACGTCGCCAATCCAGAAACAATCCGTGCTACTTGGCATCATGCGCGTAAAAATTTGAAGGTTTATTATGCTAAAGTTCAACGTAACTACAATCGTGGGCAAAGACCGCACAATCTATCTGTGGGTAACGAGGTTTTTGTTAGAACTCATCCTGTCAGTAGTGCTGCGGACCATGTTATTAGTAAGTTAGCTCCCAGATTCCGAAGTCCCTGCACAATTTTGAAATTCCTTACCCCAGTATCCTTATTAGTAAGCGATCCTGAAAGGAAGAGGATCAGTAGAGTGCATTTGTCACAAATAAAGATACCTTAGTTTTGTATGTACATGAATCGGTGATCATTTATGTCTTAGTTATAAGAAATGTCTAATATTTAATGGCTAGCCAGCCCATATAAATGTTATCTCTGTATTTTAGTTATGAGTTATGTTAGTAAGCTAGGAATAGGAATGGTCATTTGTGACTATATTAGTTAGGTATTTGCTTCTTTTAAACATACCGTAATGAATTTTTTATGAAGATTAGGTTATATAAGATTTTGTTTTATGGTCACAACTAAGGGATGTTATCTGTAACCTTTCAGGCTTCGAGTAAACTACTATTGATTTCAATTTTATCTTTCCTCTTTTTAAAAAAATTAATGAATAGTGCTTTTCCTGGGTTCCTGGTATCCCAAATCCAAAGTGTGGGACGGAGTCTCCTGATGGAGCTATTGAGCCACCGGTTAGGCGACGCTAATTTAACTACTAGAATATATTTATAAAAAAACACCCTTGACTTCATCAGTTCTTCATCAAAACACTTGAGAATGGTTGGACGCTGGCCTCATTTCATCCATTCCCCTTTTCTGCTGCGTATTTGTTTACGTTGCAGTGGCTGCAAAAACTTTGGTCCATCTGGTGGACGAACTACTGTACCTGTCTGGAGGCCGCACTGAGTCACTTGATCGCTACCATCAGATTCGGGGACCGAGTTGTTGGAATGTTCCAGCTAGCGGCAGTTACACCATACTGTACGATACATCACTGTCTGTTTCCAGTCAGTTCACTAGATGGGTGAGCTGGGCTGAAGGTTACCAGATTGCCATGGTTGGACTGAAAGTGTATGAGAGTTTGTTGGCAGCCGGCCGATATCAGCAGTTACATAAGTCAATGAAACCAGAGGTCAAGATGGAATACTTCGATGCATAATGGACGTTCCAGTTGAGAATGGCATCAAGATGGTGGTGTTGTGTCTTGTGTTCTTTGCTCCCCAAAATTTAAAGTTTTTTATTGAGCCCTAGTTCAATTTTAAGTGGGGGAGGATGTGGCCGGAGTTGGCACAGCTGTGGGGAAAAGACAAGAGAAATTTATTTGTTGTTTCAAAATTTTTATTTATAATGTTGTACAAAATATCTCCTTCGAGCAAATGGACATCGGACTTATCGTTTGGAAAATTTTCATTATGATGGAACATATTTCGTTTTGACCTATGAAGAAAAGAAATTATGAACCTTAATGAACAATAACTATATAGAATTTTTTTTAGGTTGTACAAAATATTATTAATAGGCGAAAGTTTTTGTAACTGGTATCTGCAAGCTTTATATTTTACTTGTGAAACAGACTATACTGCCACGTGCCATTTTTAGAAGTATATTTCCAGTTGCTTTCTGTTACGTAAAAACAAAGATCTCGAAAAGCACTCTCATTGGTAACAATAAAAGTGAATTTAATTGGTGAATGAGGTCATTTACTCGGGCGAAGAGGGACACGCAGGAGATACTAATGGCGTGTCACTTTCCTGAGGCTGAGGAGATGACAGAAGAAGAAACGGTTGGAACAGAGACCGGAGCTCGAAGAGCAGACTGGAACTGTGCCAACAGAATAATTAAACAGAACCATGTAAAATGGGCAATTGGCACGTTTCATCCTATAAAGGCTCCGGGGCCAGATGAGATACTTCCGATACTCCTACAGGAAGGACAGGAGATACTCGTCAATGCCCTGATGGACCTTTTCAGAGCTAGTTTAGCTTTAGGGTTGTTGTTGTTGTTGTTGTTGTTGTTGTTTGAGTCATCAGTCCATAGACTGGTTTGATGCAGCTTTCCATGCCACCCTATCCTGTGTTAACCTTTTCATTTCTATGTAACTACTGTACCCTACATCTGCTCTACTCTGCTTGTCATATTCATACCTTGGTCTACCCCTACCGTTCTTACCACCTACACTTCCTTCAAAAACCAACTGAACAAGTCCTAGGTGTCTGAGGATGTGTCCTATCATTCTATCTCTTCTTCTTGTCAAATTTAGCCAATTCGATGCAGTATCTCTTCATTTGTGATTCAATCTATCCATCTCACCTTCAGCATTCTTCTGTAACACTACATTTCAAAAGCTTCTATTCTCTTTCTTTCTGAGCTAGTTATCATCCATCTTTCACTTCCATACAATGCCACGCTCCATACGAAGGTCTTCAAAAACATCTTTATAATTTCTATATCAATGTTTCAAGTGAGCAAATTTCTTTTCTTAAGAAAGCTCTTCCTTGCTTGTGCTAATCTGCATTTTATGTCCTCCTTATTTCTGCCAATGTTAGTTATTTTACTACCCAAGTAACAATATTCATCTACTTCCTTTAAGACTTAATTTCCTAATTTAATATTTCCTGCATCACCTGCCTTCGTTTGACTACACTCCATTACTTTTGTTTTGGACTTATTTATTTTCATCTTGTACTCCTTACCCAAGACTTCGTCCATACCATTCAGCAGCTTCTCGAGATCTTCTGCAGTCTCAGATAAAATAACAATATCATCGGCAAATCTCAAGGTTTTGATTTCCTCTCCTTGGATTGTGATTCCCTTTCCAAATTCTTCTTTGATTTCCTTTACTGCCTGTTCTATGTATACATTAAAAAGGAGGGGGACAAACTGCAGCCTTGTCTCACTCCTTTCTGGATTGCTGTTTCCTTTTCAAAGCCCCCAATTCTTTTCACTGCAGACTGATTTTTATACAGATTGTAGATAATTCTTCATTCTCAGTATCTGATCCCAATCACCTTCAGAATCTTAAATAGCTTGGTCCAATCAACATTATCGAATGCCTTTTCTAGATCTATGAATGCCATGTACATGGGCTTGTCCTTCTTGATTCGATCCTCTAAGATCAGACGTAAAGTCAGGATTGCTTCATGTGTTCCTACATTTCTTCTGAAGCCAAATTGATCTTCTCCCAACTCAGCTTCAACTTGTTTTTCCATTCTTCCGTAAACAATACGTGTTAAAATTTTGCAGGCATGACGTGCCAAAATCATGGTCTGAAGCTAAAGCAGTATTCATACTTAAGCCTGGAAGGGCAAATTACACCCAAGCCAAAGCATACAGACCATTATGTTTAACCTCCTTCATGCAGAAAGCAATAGGAAAATTCTGGATAAATATATCAGAAGAACGGTGCAACTGAACTCAACGTTACGCGGAAATCAGTTTGCATATAGACCTGGCAGATCCACTGAAGTAGCACTCCACCAGTTGGTTTGTAAACTAGAGGAAAGCCTAGAATATAAAGAAATTGCACTGGTGGCATTTCCAGATATAGAAGGAGCCTTCAGCAATACAACCTGCGACTCTGTAATCAAAACATTGGAAAAGAGCAAGGTGAATAAAACCGTCATCAAATGGATTAAATCCATGTTAGACGGAAGGAAGATAAAAGGAACTCTGTTTGAAGAAACGCTAATGGTTAGGGCCACCCGAGGCTGTAATGATGATGATGATGATGATGATGATGATGATGATGATGCTTGTTGTTTAAAGGGGTCTAACATCGAGGTCATCAGCCCCTAACTGTACAAAATGAAATAACAAAGAGTTCAAATTCATCCACTGACCAAAATAAAATAAAAAATGTCATGAAGAATGAATGGATGGACATGAACCCAACAAAAAAAAAAAAAAAAAAAAAAAAACCCACAAACAAAAAACAGTGGATCAGACTCAAGAAAAGATCATAAATAATAGTAATACTGACCAAGGGACCACTTATAAAGCACAATGATGCTTGACGTCTAAAGGGGTGCAAAATCCACGTCTAAGGCCCCACAGAATGGTACATGTCGCGAGTAAAGTAGAACCATGGTATTTGTCATGTTGGGGTACTAATGACAGTGTTCCACACAAGATGGTACTACTCACAACTATTGCACTTCATACAGGGAACTCAGACCTATGGTGTTTTTCACACAATTGCACCACTCATAGCTAACGCAAACCGATACGTTTCCTCACCTCGGTGTACTAACCACAGGGACTCTACTATCCCGTGGTGTTCCGCACATAGTGGGTACTAATCACAGGCAGACCCACGGTGCTGCTCATATAGCGGTACAACACACAGGCTCACATGGGTACTGGAAACCCCCAGGCCAGCCTCTTTACTGCTACTAATCACAAACCTATTTTGTACCTAATTTAGTGGTACTACTCGCAAGTACAGGCAACCCATGGTGTTCCCAGCATGATGGTACGAATCAAAAGTAGTTTCATGGTTCTAATTCAATCATCCCTTCGTCGCCCCTCACGACAGGCAGGGGTTACCGTGGGTGAATTATTCGTCTGCGTCCCCCACCCACAGGTGGTAAAGAGAGAGAAAAAAGAAGAAAGAAGGGATCCGTCACTTCGAAAAATGAAGAAAGACAAGGGCCACGAAGGGCGTGAAAATGAAAGATTCCCTAGGCCTCGAATGCTTTAATACCAATATAATGGTCCATTATTGGACCCTATGGGAATCAACATCTACATGCTTTAATACCGTTGGGGTTGGAAAAGAACAAGAGTTGACCAAGGGATAGACGAAAGTGAGGAGCCTGACACAAGTGGAAGCAATGCCAAGACTCAGCTAAGGGCCCCATGGTTGCCAATCCACACTCCCAAGTTGAGAGCCCCTTGGGCCCCTGTTAGTCGCCTCTTACGACAGGCAGGAGATACCGCGGGTGTATTCTACATGTGCGTCCCCCACCCGCAGGGAGTACCCGAGGCTGTGCTGAGGGAGGAGTTCTTTCTCCTCAGCTGTTGAACCTCGTGGTGAACAAAATCACAGCTATGCCCAACGAACAAGGTTTTTATACACAAGGATACGCAGATAACCTAGTGATTGTGGTAAGAGGTAAGGTGATGAGTGTTATCCAGGACTTCATGCAAAGATCACTTAACCTTGTGGAGAACTGGTGTTGGGAAGAACAACTATCAGTCAACCCGAACAAGATAACTGTGCTCCCTTTTAAAAGGAGGAGGAAATTAGAGGGAGAGAGATCACTGAAGCTCTTTGGGCATGATATATGCATGGAAGAACAGGCTCTGCACCTAGGTGGAATCCACATGTAGAAAGGAACATAACCCGGGCCAAGAACTTGCTGTATGCATGCAAAAGAGCCGTCGAGAAGACATAGGGCCTAAGACCATCAATGGTAATATCATCTGGTGGCAGTAGAAAGTAAGCCAAGGAAAAGTTAGTAGATTGGATAGCCTACAGAGAATGGCCATAACTGAGGCTATGAGAACTACTTTACTAGACCTCCCATCACTACACAATTTCATAAAAGGACAGGCTAAAATGAGTTCATGTAGACTGGCACAATCAGAGTACTGGAATGCACAAAGACCCAATCTAGGACACGCTAAAATTAACAGAGTAATGACAGAGGAAGTTCTACACATGCCTTCTGATCATGTGATACCAAAGTACAACTTTGAAAAACCGTTTGAGACACAGATAATAAAAAAAGAAGACTGGGATATCAACAAATGGAATACTGAAAAAGAAGATATAGTGTGGTGGACTGATGACACAAAGACTGGGGATGGCACAGGAGGAGGGATCAAAGGGAGAAGACCTGAGAGATCAATCCAGATGAGCCTGGGCAAACACACTACAGTCTTTCAAGCGGAAGTGATAGCTATCACAACAAGTCTTGAAGAAAATCTGAAAATGAACTGTAGGAATAAGCACATTTTCATTTTTACGGACAGCCAAGCGGCCATTAAGGCACTAGAAGCAGTCCGGATAATATCCAGAGTTGTCTTGTATTGCCATTCACTTCTCTTGAAGCTCTCAAAGTACAACATTGTCAAAATAATATGGGTACCAGGAAATGCAGGTATAGAAGGAAATGAAAAGGCAGAACTGGCCAGGAAAGGGGCAGAAACTCATTTTGCAGGCCCAGAACCTGTAATGCGGGATTTCCTATGGACAAGCCCGATACTACATAGGAAAATGGGTACAAAGGAAACAAATGAAGAACTGGAAAATACTCCAGGATGCAGGCTTGCAAAGGATCTGATAAAAGACCAAACTAAAGAACTGTTGAAACTCAGCAGAGAAAATATAAGATGGGTAGTAGGACTGTTGACTGGACACTGCCATCTGAAAAAAACACCTATATAGAATTGGAGTAATAAGAGACAATACATGTAATAAATGCAATGATGTAAATTCAGGATGTAAATGGATCTGAAGGAACTAGGCCTTACAACAGAAGACACCATAAATAAGATAAAATTGAATACAAAACTCAAGAATACAAACCTCCGCTTTACCCTTACACAAAACAAACCAATAACACGCATTATTTTCAACTGAGGAAAGGGCACAAAGATCGGAGTATCTGAAGAAGTACTGGGAGGACCGCAAAGCCCGAACAATCCCTTCAAAGAGACCTGAACGACGGACTGACTAAAGTGATCCTATGTGGTCATAAAAGAAGAAGAAGAAATGCAATGAAGCAGAGGAATCGGCTGAACACATACTTTTTGAATGTGAGGTGCTGGGTAGAATCAGACTCTCCACTCTGGGACTACCAGGTGAAGAGAGAAAAAATCCAAGACCCAATAAAAACAACCTGCAGCTCTGTGAAGGGAGCAGGTATATCTAGGTGGGAATGAAGGAAAAACATGGTAGCAAAAGATCTTAGAGGTCGACGCTAATTAAGAAGTAATATTTAGAGGCCTCATGAAGAAGAAAAGAAGAAGAATTGGTGAATGTGAAAGCCGGGAGTAAAATTCTATTGCCTTATTGGTCATCTCGGGAGCTGCACCATTTCCGGCCTCTCACTCCTCCGTGGGAGCAAAGCTTACTTGGGTGTCTTTTGCTTCTGATCAGCCTAGAGGGCGGACGTGCTCCTCCTTCTGTCCCGTGATGGGATGCCAGCCTTGGGGTAAGCGCTATTTCTTTTTGATTTTTTGGAAATTAATTTAATTTAAATGTAAATTTTTCTTTTGCGTACGAGTTTACCCTCACAATTCACATTCGCCATTTAATCATTGAAATTACTTAACTTTTGAGCTAAGCATCTGCATTTTTTTTTTTTTTTTTTTGGAGGCAATTCCCTTTTCCTTTTATTGAAAGAAAAATTGTAATCAAGATGTCATAACCTTTGCTTGGATTTGCCTCTGGTAGTTCTGCGTCGCTTAACACGCCCTCAAAATCTATGTTTCTAACTGGATGTGTTTTAGGTAAGAATACTCGATTTTGGCACTTCTGTATAGATTCTTTTTCTAAAATCTCCCCTTTGCATTTCTGTGTTAATATTTTTGCATGTTGTTTTCTGTAATCTTATTTTGTTATAAGGGGTTAGGCCTTGTATTAGCCATATGATGTTACATCTATTTTTCCTTTCTCATATATAATTTGAAACTGCTTGTAACAAATTTCTGCAGATTTACCTTCCTTTGTAAATGAGTTTGTTTATTTCTGTTATTCTTGTTTTTTTTTTTTATTTTGTTCATGCCTTTTATCGCTGTTTTGTTAGTTCATCTAATTAAAAGTTTAAGGGTGATTACTGTCTACGCCTTTTTCACACAACGCATACGTAACCATCTACCTCTTAGGGTTCCAGCCACTTCCCATGTCCTTTCCTTAGTTGTCAAGTTTGTCAAACTGTTTTTTATTTCATGCAGCTTTGAGTCTTTGAACCTTGCGAGTGTTGTATCCATTTTCATTGTTTTTTTTTTTCAAATTAATAAGATTCATTATTATGTATTATTTTTAATTTAATGTAACCTGTAATTAGGTGACAGTTTTGCCTGCCCTTTTCAGTAGTTTTATGAACATTTAATACCGATAATATAAAACATTCAAGCTCTTACATCTTTAGGATTTTTCAATCGTGAAATCACCAGCATTTTGCCCCAGTGCAGAGGGTCATCAGTTGGAAAGTTACACCTTTCCAAGATGCTGGCGCTAGTTCGCTGTTGAGACATCACTGCAAGCCTCGTATGTAGGACAATGCAGTGACAGTGCACTAGGGGGAAGCATGTGCCTCCAATTGTATAAATGCTTGCCTTTGGCCTGTATTAAAAAATAAGGTTCTTAGAAGGAAACCATAATTTAATTTCGATTGCAAATGTTAAAACATTCAAGCTCTTAAGTTTTTGGTAATTTTACGATTGAAAAACCCTAGAGTTTTGCTGCAATTGATGAAATTAAATTATGGTTTCCTTCTAGGAACCTTATTTTTTGATACTGGTAATATAGTTTATAATACTTCTTTCCATACACCATTCTCTGTGCTTCGACCATAGGCCTGTATCTGGATCTTAATATTTTCAAACGATCTTGTCCGAGATAGTACAACATATGGTTGGCCATGGCTAAATACTGGTTTGGGTAAGTAGACTATCCGCTTTTTCTATAATGTGTCCCTGCGCTTTATTAATGGACATACAGAAGGCTAGTTGACTTGATACCTTCCCCTCTGTTCTGCCATCTGTTGAGTATGTTCAGAAGCTGGGGAAGGTCAGAGAATCAAAGAGCATCAAGCAGAGAATAGTATTTTTCCAATAACAGAAGAATTGTATACTCTATGACCTCACTGGTAGTAATCAAACATGGCTGCTTGCAATAACATTACTAAGGATGAAAATCAACAGTGTTAGTCTGTTAGTAACATGCTAAGTACAGAATTTCATCAAAGTTGGTTGAACTTAGAGACATACCAATGTCTCATGATTCACCGGCAGCTAATTCTGGAGAGAATAAAACAGAAATGAAGCAAAACAGTCCAGTAGAACGGACAGATTTGCCAAAACTGTTTTTAGTAAACTCTTTAGGCTTCGGCCACAGTGCAGGCGGCGAGCGGAGCGTTGCGTTGTGTGGCGGCAAAGATGAGACTCAAACCTGCGTTAGCAAATGCATGTGGCCATAGTGCCAGCGGCGCGTCATTTTGGAGGGGAAGTTGGCTCAAGGACAACGCTGCCTGCCGCCAGCCGCTCACTCCTGTTTGAGATTTCAGCGGCGCCGCTCGCAACGACTGTTCGTGAGTTAACAGGAGAGGAGATGAAAGTGTTAATTTCTGAAGTTCAAGCCTGAACTTTCCTATGGAACGACAGGGAGAACAACTTCGAAAACCTAACAGCGACAAGGGAAGCCTGGAAAGAGATTGGAACGATCTTAAATGTACGAGATAAAGTCAGTTAAAAATCAATCACGGTTGTGGACATAAATAATATTGCCTTTAACGCATCATATTATTATTATTATTATTATTATTATTATTATTATTATTATTATTATTATTATTATTATTATTATTATTTATTATTTTACGTCCTATTGTTATTGCTTAATTAATATTATTATCCTTTGTGATATATTGCCAATATGAAAACTTGTGTTCGTCATTACATCTGACTTTTATAGGTCTCTGAAAGTTGGTGAATTGCTTCTGCAGTCGTGCTTTATGTTTTAGAAAGAAGTCAAAAGTTTGAATGGACATAGAAGTATATTTGAAAAATCTTAGCAGGAAATCAATTCAGTTCTCTATATAAATGATAAAATTCCGAATGCATTTCACGTTATTTTTTACCTACTAGATGATTACGAAATTCTCTCCTAGTCCTGAGTCGAATTCTTCAGTTTAGATTAAAAACATTCTAAAAGCAGAGACAAACGAGAAACCTTTGAAACTGCCATTATCTAATCACCTCGTGCAGGGGAGACACCGCGCCGCTTACTGACTCTCGCTAGATGTCCACACAGTCGCTCTCTCCTCCCCACTCTTCAACTTTTCGACAGCGGCAACGCTCCGCTCGCCGCCTGCACTGTGGCCGAAGCCTTAGATAAGTCTCTCATAGTGCCGGTGGCTTCAAGTAGCCTATGCTGTGGCCTCCATGGTATGCACTAGCCATGCGTCTTGGTAGGTGTGTTATTTACCAACTGATGAGCCCAACTTAGCACACTGGGGCAAAACGCTGGCAACCAGGAATGAGTTAGCAGGAAAATTTATAATGTCCAATAATGGACCAACTATATTGTATTCGTTTTCATGGAGGCGGCAGTCAATTGAAGATGAACCTTGTCCCAGTTGCCCGGCAACAGCTGTGATTCAGGAAAACATTGATGCTGTGAGGAAAATGATCAAAGCAGATCCACATCTTACGTTTTGTGACATTGAAGAGACCCTAAATATTGGGTCAACAGCAGCACAGAGCATCGTTCACAATTATTTAGACCTTACCAACAGATGTGCCCATTGGGTACCACATTCCCTGACTGAACGCCAAAAGGAGGCGAGAGTGGATTGGTGTCATTTCATGCTAGAAAAATTCAATGGAGGGCAGTACCAAGACACTTACAATATCGTCACAGGCGATGAAACATGGGTCTACCATTATGACCCTGAAACAAAGAGACAACCTTCTGTGTGGTACTTTCCAGGGGAGGAACCACCCACAAAAGTTTGATAAAGTCAGAGCTCTGGAAAGAAGATGGTGGCAACTTCTTTTATGAAAATGGGGCACCTTATCTCTGTGACCTTGGACAAATGTCGTACAGTCAATGCTGAATGGTACGTGAATGATTGTCTTCCCAAAGTCCTCGCCACATGGAAGTCACGACATCAGAAGTCCAAGTGTGGGCACCTTCTGCTGCATCACAACAATGCATCTGTGCACAGGGCTGCCAGTACAATGGACTTTTCGGAAAAGGAAAAAGTGTGAGTGTTACCCCGTCTCCCCTATTCACCTGACCTGGCCCCATGTGACTTCTTTCTGTTTCCTAAGATCAAGGACAATAGTTTTCTAATCTGAATTATATTTATTGTCTCATTATTCACAATTATCTTAGCATCGATCATCATAATTCGTCAGATGAGGCCACTGCAGTGCTCGAGAGTGCATTAAGTGACACCCCAAAAGAAGCTTGGACTTAGTGGTTTCAGAGAATGGAAAAAAACAACAACATATATGTGCTAATGGAGAGTATTTTGAAAAGTTGTTATTGTTGTTTTGCAAATAAAATTTTGTTCTCACACTCTGCTAAAAACTTTCGGTATAGCCCTGTATACATGTATGTACAAATGGGAATAGTTTCAACGCGACATTTGGGTCATCATCAGCTGTTAAATTTAACCTACAACCAAAATGGAAAAGCACATAATATGATGTTATATATACATTGTGAATTATTGGTAACATGGTAACTTACACAAAAACATATCAGAGAACATATTAGTGAAACATCAGCTGTTGAGATGGCTATATATTGAAATATAATCATGGCATATGTACATTGAAGGAGACACGTTCTAATGGTCAAATGTTTAAATAATAACACATTCTTTGTAGGACTCTCTAAAATGTCAGATCAGATTGGTTATATATTGGTATGGTATCCCATAAATTAAATTTCCATGAAGCGAGATTGAATCAGAAATAGTACGAAGGTATTCTGCAATATTGTAAACAGCCATTGCTGTGTTGTGCTGGTAGAACCAGACGTTATGTTTTGCCCATTGTCATCAATCGTCATTATAAACCAACAAATTGAGAAGTGGGAAATTTCATCAGATGCCAGACGTTTAAATCAGATGGGAACGTGTAGCCAAGAGGTCTGGTACAGGTCTACCGTGGCTTTAACACCTCGAGGTAAGACAGAACAGAATAATGCACTGCACTGCATTGCTTAAATGACTATGACTGACTGAGAACAATGAACTGTGAACTCCACAGCAAAAAGAAACACACACACACCGACATTATCATCATAATTTTCCAGCTCCAGTTTCCCGGGTGTGGTGTACAAGCGCTCACCACTTCTTCCTGTCAAAGTATAGTTTCTGTTCCTCTTTGTCCTCCCACTTGGCATTCCTCTTGCTGACCTCCGATTTCACTGTGTCTATCCGTCTATTCCTTGGTCTCCGTACTGGCCTCTCCCCTTTCACTTCTCTGTCAAAGTAATTCCTTGCTGTTGTCGTTCCGTCCATCCTCATAACATGCCCACAGCATTGTAGCCTGCGTCTTCCTAAAAACTTAGTAACAGGAATTTTGATGCCAGCCTACTTCCTGCTTGCTTCATTTCTAATCTTGTCTTTCCTGGTCTTTTGGTTCATTGTTCTGATGAATTTCATTTCTGTTCACTGGATTTTACTATTTGCCTTGTTTGCAGGGTATGTTGCGAGTCCATATATGAGAAATGGAATGAAGTAGGTATAAAACAGGGTCAATTTAATAATATTTGCTTCACGTCCCACTAACTACTTTTACAGTTTTTTGAGACGCCCAGATGCAGGAATTTTGTCTCACAGAAGTGTTTTTACGTGCCAGTAAATCTACCGACATGGGGTTGACGTATGTGAGCTCCTTCAAATACCACCGGACTAAGCCAGGATGAAACCTGCCAGCGCCTCAACCATCTGCCACTCAGTCTAGCATGTGGTCAATTTTGCTTTCTGGGGTATTTTATCATCCCAGAGTAGATTTGTCACTTGAAAACAAAATTGAGAGCGACTGCTAGTATTAAATAGTTGCCTAGTGGTTCCAGAACAGTCCAGAAGCTGGATACACCCACCAATCCTCTGTAAGTTTCCGGTCCATCACATTCTGAGGTGAACGTTGAGTACTTGGTTAGCAGGAGAACCAAACTGACTCGCTCATCCTTGCTTGGGAACAATCCTTGCTTGGGAACAATAATGGAGGACACTGTTGTTGGATTTACATCCCACTAACTACTTTCATGGTTTACAGAGATGTCTAGGCACCAGAATTTTCTTATTCAGGGTGGGTAAAGAATGGAAGCTGGAGTATTTGAGACCCTTCACTGGACTGAGCCAGGATTGAGCCTCCATTCAATTAACACACACCTGGTCCCAATCTATTGAATCTTGTCCTTACATAGAGGGTCCCTAACAATCTAGTTTTATGCAACCTGCTGTGTTTACTACAATTTTGAAAAACGTTGCTTCCTCTCCCTAATCCAGCGTAGTATAACAAGATGTGTGGTTACGGGAATCATGATTCCCCCACACCACAATTTGGAATGAACCCCATAACTGGAGCACAGATACGAAGATCACCTACCATATATATATATTATAAAATGATATATATTTATAGGCTGGGAACTGCGCACAGCACGGCAAGCCTCGCAATAACTCACTTGACAGGGGAGCGGTCGCAAATGACTGGACAGGTCTCTAGAGCACAGAGGTTCAAATCCCATCAATGTTTTTTTTCCAACTGCCTGGCATCTGGCTAGTTGCAGCTAACAGTCAAATGACCTCACCCTCACACTCCTTGCACCCAGTGTGAAGAAGCCACATACCAACTCTCCTAGAACATATTTAGTTCGTATGGTTTTTAGTGCCGAGGATATTCGGCTCGCTTGGTGCAGGTCTTTCTATCTGACGTTCATAGGTGACCTGTGTGTCTCGATGTCGGATGATGGTGATAATGAAGTACGGAGAGGGTGAAACCCAGACTTTGTATGTAGCCTGCTCGTGTCCAATAACACCAAGCTTTACGTCCCCATCCGGTTGACAGCGCCAGATATCCTCACTCCATATGAGCACTGCGGAGAGGTTTGGAATCAAATCCAGGTATGACGAAGAGGAGACTAATCTTCTACAGATATGTAATCAGGATGGACACCATCCCTCGAGGGAGAGCGACACCAAGAAATTGATCCTCATGAGATCTACAGCACTCTGGACACTCACAGCGTGAGGATGAGGTGGAAAAGCATTGGACTCAAAAGAAAGCTTGCTAGAGTTAAAAAATTTCGGAGAGGATAGAAAATTGCTCAAAATTTTATTATCGTGTATCAGACATAATTAGAAATTGGAAATAGTGTCAGTCTTTCCAGACCTTCCTGAAACCATTCTTTCAGAGTGCTGCTTACCCATGTCTTGACAGCTGTGTCCAGTTCTGCAAAATCTGCAAAACAGTGACAATGCAGAGGTTTCTTCATGTTCCTGAACAGGTGATAATCACTTGGTGCCAAGTTGGGAGAGTACAGTGGGTATGGCAGCACTGTGAATCCCATTTGGTCAATGGCAGCGGTGGTCTCTCGGCTAGTGTGAGGGGCTGGGCATGAAGCCATGAAATCGGGTGGATCTTGATCATGGTGTTGCGAAACTTTTCTGCACACGTCCACACGCCTCTACTTTTCGTCTGCAGACAAGAGTCTAGGCAACCACATGGATGACATCTTCCCCAACTGTAAGTGGCCATGCACGATCTGCTGCCGGGTGTTTCAGCTAATTCCTGTGGCTGCCTCCATTTCCATTTGTTTCCTTGGATGGCCTGTTCGACCCAGTCAATGTTGGCTGGTGTTGACACTGTCACATTCCTTCCAGAACTGGTTCCCTTGCCCAGCAATGTGAACCCTCTTTTCCAACCTTCCACCCAGTTGTGAACTGTTTTCCATGACTGCGCATGTTCTCCACAGACTGCCACCAAGCGCCAATGAATTTCTGCAGTGATCACGCCTTCTTTCCATAGGAACCAAGTTGTATAGCGCTGTCTCTGACGGTTGCTTTCCATGTTGTCTGCTACTATGCTGACAGTATTGTTATGAAATGGCTATGATGAGTGCATTAGTTGGCCCCTGTGCATGTGTTGCTACCAAACGGTGGAACAAGACACTAGTTACATGTCACCACCTTCAAAAGTGAAATGTGAACCATACTCGGACATACAAAAATAAAGTGTAAAACAATACAGTACGCCTCTCGTACAATGGATGAACAGATCATTATATATATGAAGGATGTGATGACATAGACAAGTGATTCTTCTTCTTTAAATATGTCCTCAGATATCAACTGAATGTCCTCCATTTGTCAGAAAGTTAGCCACACAGGTAACGTGTGCATTAGCAGTGGTCTAACCATGATAGATTACAGAGTTTAGTGCAGCATCATTACTATAAACTATTTTTTTTCTATTATTACTTCCCTCTGACTAATGATAATGTTGTGTCCATTGCAGGATGGTATGCAGACCTGATAGTGAAGCCGGGTCATCCAGCTGGTAGGTTTATGTTTTCCTGTAACAACTGGCAAGTCAGCTGAGCCAGGACCGTCAAACTATAACCGTCCCAGTCAAATAGAGATACCAGGTGTATGCATAAATATTTGCCGGTTTTTGTGGTAAAGAAAACATCTTTCAAATAAGTTATGAATACCATGCCAGAAAAAATTCCTTGTCTTTTGCGGCAAACCATATGTTGAGCCATTTGCCAACTTCCTCGAAATTGCTAAAGTGCTGCTCTGCGAGTGCGAGCCCCATTGATGCAAAGAGGTGATAGTCAGGTGGCGCCAGGTCAGGGCAGTACGGCGGGTGCGGAAGGATATCCCTTTCAAGCGATTTCAAGGTGTCTTTCACTGGTTTTGCTGTGTGAGACAGCGCATTGTCTTGTAACAAGATCACTTTGCCATGTCTTCTGGCCCATTCCGGTAGTCTTTCGATCAGTGTGTGATTAAATTATTCATTTGTTGGTGATAGCATTGTGCATTAATGGTTTCTCTGGGCTTCAAGAGTTCATACTACACAATGTATACCGAAGACAATGTTGCAGGAATATATTCCTAGAACATGTAAGACTGGTCATCTTCAACGCTATTTGACACAAGGGCTTTGATTGGCATAAAACTTATTTGTGGAATGCCCCTTATGCCTTTTATGCACAAACGCTGCAACATTGTCTTTGTCTGGTATACATATGTTTTAGTTATCACATAATCTGTTTAATTTTTATTTGGCTGAAGATGGCCACTAAGTGGCTGAAACCAGTCCCAAGACTGATGTACTTGATATATTGTATTGAAAAGGTGGACCCTCCTGTCAATTTATTTCAATTACACTTCAATACGGAACATAAATGAAATTTATAGCTTATAATTTATAGCTAGTATTCGATAATTCTGGACGAGTTTTAATTTGCCATATTTTTGGTCCACATACAGACTTCTACCTACGTAGGGTTAGAACACACCATGGCATCAAACACCATGAACGCTAAGTAATTTCTCACTTCTTCTTCTTCCTCCTCCTCTTCGCGAAAGGGTCACCTAGGACCACGTGGAATCAACATTTTTTTCGTCCTTCCTTCTTGCCCAGTAGTTCTTCATTCTTCAGGACTGTGCGACTGTGCAAGTTTCTGTTCCTCTGACTGTTTACCTGGTGTAGGTTCCCACTCTTCTTCATCAAATTCCCATGTTAATTTCTGATTTATTCAACGTTAATTCAGAATTTGAAGTTGTTCAGAAAGAGAGAGGGCCCATTCGTACTTTATGCTGTTATGACTGACCTTTAAAACGGAGATTCTTTTTTTCTTTGCAAGTAATTTAATGTCGCACTAACACATCCAAGTTTCTGGTGACAAGCGGATGGGAAATGAATAGGATGGTTCAAGAGCCAACTTCTTTCTTAAGAGAACGTCACTGAACATGACCATGAGTTCACGTGGTTTACTACCATCTCGGAGAGTGGTCCGGCTGCTCCTATAGATGGTTCCATGTTAAGAAAACAGTACTGCTCTTATGGACCTACAAGGAGTGAACACACTTCCTCTTAGACACACACAATTCCTCACTATTAAGGAATACTAGAATGTACTTTATATTGTATTATGAAATAAAGAAACAGGATGAGGCAATATTTTGCCTGTGAGCTGTTAAAATAATTACTTAACATTCTCTATTTAATAAATACATTCGCAGGGAGGAAGCACAATGGCAGGAACAGCCAACGCTTTGTTGGCTTCCTTCATTTTCCTTCTCAGATGCTCTGCTGTAAATCGCCGGTAGGTTATCACTGTTGAAGAGAAACCATCTATTTATGTGTATGTGTGTTCTAATATTCTCGTGCTATACAGCAGTTGTTACGGCAGCTTTTGGTGCTGTGGCGTACAGCAATACATCACGGCATGACTTGAACAGGTACAGAAATTCATTGATTTTTGTGTGTGCTTGATTTTGTAATTTAGCCGTTTCTTAAGCGCATTTCATTTTGACCATTTCTTCCACAAGCGCGTTTAATTTTTACCATTCTATTCGTGGGGTGATATGATGGCACAGTAGTAGGTTTTGCCTGGACAAATTTATTAAATGGCCCTGAGCCTATAAAAATTATCTGCTATTTTCTCCCCCCAATTTTCCCTAAATTTCAATAATAAGTTCTTGTATGTGCAGTAGTTTACTCTTGTTTCTGATAAAACCTAAATAAGCTCCCTCCCCCCTCTTAAACCCCTGTACACCACATTTCATAAATAAATAAAAAAAATCAAGCTTAGTTTCTTCTGCCCTTTTATCTTGAAATTAAACAGTGAGCTTCGCCAATATAAGTGCTGCTGTTCTCCCGTGATGCCGTTGAGCAGAGCTCTTTGAAATGGCAATCTTGTTGTCATAAGAGCAATACTGTTTTCTTGATGTGGAATGATCTTTAGCTGACATTCAATTCTCTTACCTACTTGCAGTTGAAACTGTTTAAGACGTCCCTCTCTAGTGCGTTTCCCTCATTATTATGCCACTATACCAAAGTCCCAGTCCATGTCATATTAAATACATGCTTAAAAAACATGGATAGTACGTTCGTAACACCCACCGTAAGGAATATAAACAATTTAAATTATAATGTTCCCGGCCATGTTGCGTGCATAATGTGCCAGGGACAAATGGCCTGCACAAGGATTTGGTACGGAACTTAATTTTACAGCCCCGGACTACGGAGTCCTTGCTCTGGTTGTTTGGATCCGATCACGCAACAGTAGCTCGTCTGACATGTTTGGTGCTTAATTTTATATTCATATGTGAATCGTGTAACACAGTACATAAATTAGGCCTACTGTACTTATGCATAGTGGTTTGCAGGATATTCAGTTATGGAGAAGAAGAAAGCTAGACAGTTTACAAATTATGAAAAATTAAACTTTATTTGAGGAAGGGGATGCAAATCTGCCCAGAAGTTGGACATTCCTGTGGTGACTTTAAACATAACTGTAATCGATGTGTACAGTTCACATCTCTAAGAACGTTTTTCCCCTGATGTTTTACTATGTTGGGGTTCTAATTTATTCTATTTTATTTATTTTTTTATTTCATTAATTATAATTGTATATGCTTGTTTCTTTATTTTTGTCATAATTATTTTTATGTTCAAACCTAACTTTAAATTCAAAAGTGTAATTACACTGACTGACAGAGCAAATGCAACACCAAGAAGGAGTGGTTCGAATGGGATGAAAGTTGGGGAAAAAACAGAGATGGCACGGACGAATAATTGATGTTTATTTCAAACCGATATGCAGGTTACACAATGCGCACGGCATCGACTCAGTAGGATGTAGGACCACCGCGAGCGGCGATGCACGCAGAAACACGTCGAGGTACAGAGTCAATAAGAGTGCGGATGGTGTCCTGAGGGATGGTTCTCCATTCTCTGTCAACCATTTGCCACAGTTGGTCGTCCGTACGAGGCTGGGGCAGAGTTTGCAAACGGCGTCCAATGAGATCCCACACGTGTTCGATTGGTGAGAGATCCGGAGAGTACGCTGGCCACGGAGGCATCTGTACACCTCGTAGAGCCTGTTGGGAGATGCGAGCAGTGTGTGGGCAGGCATTATCCTGCTGAAACAGAGCATTGGGCAGCCCCTGAAGGTACGGGAGTGCCACCGGCCGCAGCACATGCTGCACGTAGCGGTGGGCATTTAACGTGCCTTGAATACGCACTAGAGGTGACGTGGAATCATACGCAATAGCGCCCCAAACCATGATGCCGCGTTGTCTAGCGGTAGGGCGCTCCACAGTTACTGCCGGATTTGACCTTTCTCCACGCCGACGCGACGCCACACTCGTCTGCGGTGACTATCACTGACAGAACAGAAGCGTGACTCATCGGAGAACACGACGTTCCGCCATTCCCTCATCCAAGTCTCTCTAGCCCAGCACCATGCCAGACGTGCACGTCTATGCTGTGGAGTCAATGGTAGTCTTCTGAGCGGACGCCGGGAATGCAGGCCTCCTTCAACCAATCGACGGGAAATTGTTCTGGTCGATATTGGAACAGCCAGGGTGTCTTGCACATGCTGAAGAATGGCGGTTGACGTGGCGTGCGGGGCTGCCACCGCTTGGCGGCGGATGCGCCGAACCTCGCGTGCTGACGTCACTCGGGCTGCGCCTGGACCCCTCGCACGTGCCACATGTCCCTGCGCCAACCATCTTCGCCACAGGCGCTGCACCGTGGACACATCCCTATGGGTATCGGCTGCGATTTGACGAAGCGACCAACCTGCCCTTCTCAGCCCGATCACCATACCCCTCGTAAAGACGTCTGTCTGCTGGAAATGCCTCCGTTGACGGCGGCCTGGCATTCTTAGCTATACACGTGTCCTGTGGCACACGACAACACGTTCTACAATGACTATCGGCTGAGAAATCACGGTACGAAGTGGGCCATTCGCTAACGCCGTGTCCCATTTATCGTTTGCTACGTGCGCAGCACAGCGGCGCATTTCACATCATGAGCATACCTCAGCGACGTCAGTCTACCCTGCAATTGGCATAAAGTTCTGACCACTCCTTCTTGGTGTTGCATTTGCTCTGTCAGTCAGTGTATTTTTTTCATTTTTTAGCAAGTTTCCTCTTTATGTAGGGTTACTATATCTTGTTTTCCACAAACCGAGACACATTCAATTCTCAAACGCCAGGACAAATTTTATTAATCTCCATCATTACATTATCATAAGTTGAAATGTTTAATTTTAAATAAACACAAATTCAATTAATACCAAAGATTATCGCCTAGTACTGGTTTTGAGAAGTGGGCCACACCAAGTTACTCTTACGTTGTACCTTCTGACAGTGTTCTTTATCAATGTCATAGATTAATCTGATTGCTTTAGTATTCTTGAACTTGAAATGTAATTCACCTCTATTTAACAGATGGCAGCTCTTGTTATGAAAGATTGACAAAGCATTTTTTTCTTACTATATTTTGCTTCTTTTACTCTCTGAGAGGCAAGAATGACTTGGATTGAAAAGATGGAGACGTTGGGCTATGAGATGATTTTAATAGATTTCTACTGTTATTTTAAAAAGATTTCTTATTTGCCCTATATGATTCTCCATTCTGAATCAATGTTTATGATTAAATAGAATCTACAGATTCTATTTCTCAAGACTTCAGGTATTTATCTCTTTTGCCTTTCTTGACTTGCCATAGTTATGCTGATCTTACATGCTGAGAGATTTTTGTTCTGTAGATTGATTTTATTTCATTTGCTGCAGACCTTTTATGTCTTTCACCTTCTTCTCGTCTGCTTGTTGTGTATTTATCCCTACATAGCGGCGGGAGATAACACTGGTCCATGTGATCCGTGTGGATGATGTGTTTGTGTGTGATTTTGTTAGAGATCTTTTATTATTCTCTTTGGTTTCTACGTCTGGCTGGAGCTTATATTCTGTCTATATGGTTTACCACTAATGCTGTGCATTTCATGTTCGTCTTTTTGGGCAATATGAATGTGTTAGATAGCGTGTGTGCTGAGATTTGGTTATGGTGATGACTGGGTGAGCCTTGTCTATATTTCTGCAATCCAGAATTCTGATCTATGCATTTGGATCAAGCTCACGAGCCTATCATTACTTTTGTCATGCTGTTACGAGTCTCATCGTAAGGTGTCTTGACACTATATCATTTATTCTACCTTGCTTATTTTGGTTTCTGCATGTGTGTGTGTGTGTGTGTGTGTGTGTGTTGATGTCGTATGATTGCTGGATCCATATTATTTTTCTAGCTCGAGCAATTGGTGAGTGCAGACGCGTGGTGTAGTGCGTGCCGTGAAATATGGTGGGAGTGGAACAGTACCGGGCTGCGTTTGGGAGGTTGCAGTGGAAGCAGAGGAAGGAGTTCAAGAATGGTTTGGTAAAAAAAAGAAGAGATGGTAAAGATGGGTCAGCGGTGCTGACAGCAGCAGTGTTAGCTGTGCTTCTGGTCGTTGGGAAGGTAGAATTAAACCCCATCCCGAATACCAGTGGCAACTTCAACTTGGAAGATTTGGCAGCACTAAAGGTAATAGTAACAGAAGTCATACAGGACACCTGCCCTTGGGAGCAGGTGAAAGAAATAAAGGATATGATGAAAGAGCAGACAAAGGAGATAGGGAATATGAAGAAATGGATGGAAGCTAAGACAGAAGAACCGATGAACAGAACGTGTAGTAATGAGAAAGAAATATAGCGGTTAAGAGGGAAAGTAAAATTTCTAGAAGAGGAGGTGTTGAAGATGAAGAAGCAAGCAGAAATGTGCAGCCAGGAGGGGATGAAGAAATCTATACTATTATATGGCGTGCAAGAAGATGAGAAGGAACGCAAGGTGGACATAATTTGTAAGGTGGTAGAGATCATACAGAATAAGGTGAAGATAAATTTTAGTGAAGTAGAAATAGACGATGTGGAAAGAGTGGGCAAAGATAAAGGTTGCAGACCAATTAGAGTAAAGTTATTGTCTACCCTAATGGCAGAAATAGTGTTAAGAAACATCAACAACTTACAGGAATTATGGGTAAAGAGAGACATGAGTAAAGAAGGAAGTGAAATTATGAAAACTCTGAATAGACATCTTTGGGGAGTGAGACGACAAGGGCTAAAAGTGCACAAACGTGGGCAGAGGCTAGTGGTGTCAAATGGAAAATGGTTTAGAGAGTTTTCAGTGTCAAAATTGAAAGCAATGGACAATCACGACAGTACGGAGGTGGAAGTGAGGGCAGTGCAAGATGGAAGGAAGGTCGCAAAACCAAATAGGGATAGAGTGGAGGGAAGTGAAGAGAACAACCACAGGAGGAAGCTGGCAGCGCAGTGCAGATTCAGAAGAAGAGAGTCAAGAAGTGGTGAGTGAGGGAGAGTCGCAAGAATCGTTAAGTGCAGTGGTCAAGAGAACAATAAAGGAGGTGAGGGGCATGACGAACAGAAAGGTAAAGCAGTTATGAACAAAGGAAGAAGTAAGAGTCTAAAAAACTTGTGGGGTAAAATGTGTTGTAACCAAGGTTGAAGTTTACAAAACACAACTTTTATTGCTTCACTTTATAATATTTACACAAATAACAGAAATTTATTTTGAAGCAAAAAGGAATATTGAATCTTGAGAAAAGTCTGTCTTTATACAATATGTACAGGTTTGCAGTCTTTATATACACTTCTATCTTGAAAAGATAGTCTTTGTGAATTGACACGTTGATAGTCGAGAACTATCTGGCACACTAACATAAATGTTCATGAGAGTCCTTGTTTGTTGAAGTGCCTGAATTCCTAAAAACAAGTTCAATTGATTGAAGAAATTCCACCTAGCGAAACTAAGGGAGCTTGCATAAGTTAGGGAATGAAAATGGCTTGTAAAAGAATTACGGAACATAGGCAGCGGAAACAGGTAAGGGAGCGGTGACCAGAGGTGAAACCTCGTACTGCCAGAAATTCAGTCCACCTGGTCGAAGCACATTTTCAAGAGGAGTAGCCTCCGTGCTCGACGTAAGGTGTATTCTGGAGCTGGACACCGGGGCAAGTGGGCAAGTGAGCTGGCAGGGAGCTCCTATTTATAGTACACTCGATGGTCAGGCACGCGCACTGAGGGCTGCGCGTCGAAGCTAGCAGAATGATACACAGGCGCGCGTGCAGCTGGCTGACGGAGCGAGACGGGAGCGCCGGACATACAACAAAATGTATAAAGATTTGGAGGATACTGAGGGAAGAGTACGACAACAAATGTTAAAAAAGGAGAATTGGAAACAGAGAGTGAGAGGGCTAGTAACAAGAAGTAAGAATAGGGGAGGTAATTTGGAAGGGGGAGGGTAAGCTATAATTAAATTGGAAAATTGTATTTGTGAATATTGAAGGGATATTAGGCAAATCAGGCAATAAATAGGTTAAAGAAGTAGTAGAAAGCTATAATATTGTGGCACTCTTGGAGACTTGGCTTGAAACAGGGAAAGAGATAACATGGGAAGGGTTTGTGGTTAAATATACAGTAAAACCTCGTTAATTCGAAGTTGTTGGGACTCAGAATCGGACTTCGAATTACGTGATTTCGAATTAACCGCCAATTCGCAATTCAGAAGTAACAACCCTTGCCACGTTACTGCATGCAGTTAACCTTGATTCACAGTTTATACCTTTCAAATGCCATGAAAAAAGAACTATTTCCAAAATGTATCCAAAAAGGTGCATTTACAGTATTCAAATAATGCACTTGCATATCTCACTGGCAAATATAACCTCACGCAATGAAAGAAAGAAAGAAGGAAAACAAGCACGATTCAAAGACGAGGAGAAATCTATGCTGGCTCCCATGTGCAAGTGCTTTGTTCATTGGAGTACTATAATGTATGCATTTTAGATGCCTTGTATTTACACAGAAAGTACCCGGCGCCCTTAAAATCAAACTTTCCTATGATTCTATCCTTGTACGATTTCCCGCCATGGCACTTTTCTCGTACTTCAGAAATGTAAAACACTTGCCGCGTCACAAAGTATTCTAAGACCCATTAATACATGCAGTCACCTCGATTCACAATTTAAACCTTTCCAATGCCATAGAAAAACTATTTCCGAAATGTATCCAACAAGGTGCATTTACAATGTTCAAATAATGCACTTGGATAAATCACTGACGAACATAACATCACGCAATGAAAGAAAATAAATCACACAATTCAAATACGAGGATAAATTATGCTGGTTCCCCTGTGCAAATGCATTATTTTTTGGATATCTGTACTGTTTGCATTTTTAGATGCTTTGTACTGGGATGGAAAGTGCCCGACGCCCTTAAAACGTAGCTCATCGAACTTTTCTATGACGAGGGGATAAAGTTTCTCGCTTCCATTTGCATTGCAATTGCAACGCACTCAATGACCCCCATCCCCGACTCTTGTACGATTCGCCGGCTGGCACTTTCTCCTTTAAAACCATAAGACCGTTTGGGCTCGCATTAAAGTAAAGCAATGCAGTTTCATTGGCAATGACAGTATTGTTCGGTGCCTACGAATTTATTATATGAGCCACGCTTTTTCGTCAACTGTCGGCATCGCCAGTGTTCGCGCATTCTGTTTTCCCGCACACTGCCTGTTGCGTGATATTACGGCGTTCCTGAAAAGGGTGACTACAAAAGAATTCAGATTTCATTCAACTTGGCAATCATGAAGCGCACTGTAGACCCAGCGAAGTGAGTGTAAGTGCGGAAAGCTACCCCTCCATGTTCCGGAACACGCGTTCTATTATGATGCGGATAAATTTTGAGTTAAAATTACTCTGTAACATACTATTGTTTTAAAATGTAAAGGCAGTTTCGAATTAAAAGTCTGAATTTCGGTAATGGGGCCGACATTGTACTTCGAATTACGAATTATCCGTATTTCGAATTAAACAATTTAAATAACATGCAAAACTGTATCTCATGTTTCCGGGAACGAGAGCTTCTTCGAATTACGTGGGATTTTGAATTAACCGATTTCGAATTATCGAGGTTCTACTGTAAATACAAAAGAAAGGAGAGGAATAAGGGACGCACCCCAGGAGGAATAGTTCTTCTAATAAAAGAAGAAATTAGTGGACTAGTAGGGGATATTGAGACAGAGATGCAAGAACCTATCTGGATTAGATTTAATATGTGGAGGGAAGAGGGAAGGGTTAACCCCTCAGCGCCGACCTCTATACGTGGTATAGACCCTCTTTTCTTCCGTAGCCGCCGACCTCTCTACGTGGTATAGACCCATACAGGGTTTCACATTAACGGCTATAGCGCGAAGAGTTTTGGAGTTACTGATATGCAAATTGTTTTGTTTCCAAGAAGACATTTTCGGGTTTATCAGTATTGTAAATAAGAATTGAAAAATCGTTATAATGTAGTTGTTTTTGCAAGGATAATTATTTGTCAAATAAGTCTGAGCACTAATCTCTTGTTTTTTTTAAAGTCTGTTTGCTTCATTCGTTCCCACAGAATAAAATAAAGAAATGATGATCTGAGAAGTTTGTCTTATCGTGTGATGTTCTTTGCTCTATTTGTACATTGGGAGTGCGGCTTATTTATTATATTTGTCTTTATTTCTCGGCTTGTAATATTTTCGTAACTCTCCACGAGCGCTCTGTATAGGCATCAGTTAGTACTGTTTTCTATCATACGATACAAGAACCAGTTGTTCATGGCATATATCTCGCTTGAAAGACGTTGTCTCGACCTTTTATCTGAAATATGTATCGAGTTGGTTTGTTTCATCATAAATGTTATTCCCCTCATTCAGTTTCATCCTGTTGCTTTCGGTCTCGCTGCAGCTACATCAGTCCGTGTGACGCGCCGCGCTCAGCCGTGGTATGACTGACAGTAACGTGCTTGAAATATTGTATAATTCAGATGAAAGTTTAATCGGAAGTAGTAGTGACAGTATAAGCAGCAGTGATAATGAAATAGATGATGTAGCAGTGGTAAATGATGAGTGTGACGATGAGGAGGAAACAGTACTTGGAAATTTCGTGTAAGAGACTATAGATAATTATACAGGTCAAAGAGAAGTTTTCAACGGTGAATTCTGATTGCTAAATTCTCTAATAATACTCACATAGGTCACAGAGACAAATATTGAGCAATTACCTTATTGGGTTCAGCTGGTGAAAGGTTTGTTTACAAAATACGCTCGGGAGGGAGAGGAACGAAATATTCAAGGCCGGCGCGCATTAGATAATACAGTTCCAAGGTTGCAGGAAAGACATTTTATCAGGAAATTAGCACCCAAGAGTTGGAAATCTAAACCTCAGAGACATTGTATCCTGTGTTCAAAACACGGCGAAAAGAAGACGTCAGTGTACTGCTGCCAGTAGTTTGACTTGAGTCCCTGTCTCAAAGAGTGCTTCGAACTCTATCACACGGAACTAAATTACCAAGGAAATGTGAAACAATTATGTAATTATCTGCATATACATAGTTCTGTCATAAGGAATTCCAAATTTCGTGAAAATTGGGCTACTCTTATACTTATAGTAACGCTTTAAGTGAATCGATGCATTTCAGTCGCGCGTAGTTGAAATCTCATCCGGCCGTGGAGTAGGAAGCTATTTAAATGGCTGTGACGCTGAGGGGTTAAGAAGATAAGTTTAACATTTGCATATTGCCACCCTAGGAGTTCTTTATACACAAATAAGCATTTTTTTGAAGAGTTATCGGTGGATATTAGCATGATAAGAGAGAAGTTTGCAGAAGAAGATATTTTGTTATTTGGAGACTGGAATGTGAGAATAGGGGAACAGAGCCCAATTTATAGTAGAGAAGAAGGAGGGTTAATGATGAAAAGTACAAGTGAAGATAAAAGCACAAACAGTTATGGTGAGAAACTCCTAGAAATGTGTGCAGCGGGGAATTTATATATTCTAAATGGATGGAAGGAGGGCGATAGTACCGGGAAAATGACATATGTTTCAGAGCAGAGAGGAAGCGTGATTGACATAGTATTAAGCTTGGAAGATTTACTACAGGAAATTGTAAGGATGGAAGTAGGAGATTGGATTCAATCACATCATTTTCCAGTGTGAGTGTTGTTAAAAAAGAGGGAAGGCAGGCACAAAAAGAAACAGGTTAAGAAGAATGATGAACTAGGGAGACGGTATATTAAATAAAAATGGACAGAGAAAGCTTAATGGGAATGGGATAAGATAGTAAAAGAAAGGAAAATAACATAGATAGAGTTTTGGAATTGCTTCTACATCCAATCAAGACGATAGCCCAGATTGAAAAGGGTAGGAGGAGAAAAAAGAGAGAGGAGGGGAAGAATGGTTTAGTAAACAATGCGAGGTAATGCGAAAGAGGGTTATAGGCGTGTTAGGAGAATATACGAAAAAAGGTGGGAGTTCAGAAAGAGTTTTCTGTAATTTAAGGAAAGACTACAAAAGGAAAATTCGTGAGATAAAAAAGTCATGGATGAAAGAACAAATGGAAGCGATAAATAAAGAGTGTAGGATGAATAAAATGGAAAAAGTTTGGGAGAGAATAAACAGAATAATTAACACTAGAACGGCTGAACATTCCTCATACCTATAAAGGCCGCAGGCGATCATTTTGACTGCTGCCGCTTACCGACATATACCTAGGATCCAGGATCAGGGAAATATGAGAATGTTCAATAATTTATTTTAAAACAACAGTTAACCATTTGGATGTATTGTATACAGATCAGTCCATTGTTAAATATTAATAATTGTTCATATTCTCTCACTTCTAATAGGTAACAATGAAATATTTTGGCGGACTTGCTATTGAATGTCTTTATGAAAAATTATGATAAAAATAACGGTCTCTATTTCTTTACAAGCCTATTTAGGCACTTGACAAGCAATTTATGCAAGTTATTACTTTACTCAAACATTTTCCACAGACTACTTTGTTGCAAGAAGAACGTGTGTCAGAGGTTTTGTTCTGTTCACAATTGGAGTTCACTTGACATTGTCGTCGCTTACGACTGGCACATTGAATCTGAATCTGAGGCTCAGGCTGAAGTGTAGGGAGTTCAATCAACCGGGATCTTGTCTTCACAAAATCAGATCTTAGTTCTTGTATCACTTCAGGAATATAATCATGTCGAGAGATTCTCTGTCCCGTAACTTCCTTGTAGACTATCCGTGAATTTATTGCTGCTAGATCAAGTACGTTGTAAAATACATGTACAGGCCACCTTCGGCATCCAGCTCTAGTGGAGTATTTACACGCCATTTGAACAACTACACCCACACCCACACCCACACCCTCTCATCTTCGATTTGAGAAAATAAGAATTTCTGCATTTAGAGAGGAAGAGATAAGGCAGAATTATGCTCAGAAGTTGGGGGAAATACTTCAGCAAAGAGAAAGAGAAGAACCTGAGAGAGGTTGGAACTTAGAAGAGAGATGGAGGGAATTTAAGACGAATATTATTAAAGTAGCAGAAGAGGTCTGTGGGAAAACTACAGTAAACACACGAAGGAAACGAACAAAGTGGTGGACTGACAAAGTCAAGGAAGTTGTAAGGAGGAAAAAGGTAGCTTGGAAGGAGTACATGAGAATAAGAAGGGTAGAGGACTGGAGGAACTATGTTGAAGCACGTAATGAAGCAAAGCGGCAAGTACAAGAGGCAAAAGAAAGGAACTGGCAGGAATTAGGTGAGGAAATGGAATCAGAATACAGAAATAATCAGAAAAAGTTTTGGAAGATACTGAGATCCCTACAAGGCAAAACTGGAAAGAGAATCAGGAACATTAAAGATAGGAACCAGAGACATCCTTGTTACATGGAGCACCTACTATGAGGATGTGTTCCGCGCAGACCGGAATTTACAAGACGACGCCGGTAACGGGGCAGAAGAAGAACTAGAAGAAGGGGAGACAATTATGCAGAGTGAAGTAAGAGAGGCTATCACTGAAATGAAGGTGGGCAAGGCAGCTGGTTGGGATGGAATTTCACCGGAATTGATGAAGTATGGAGGAGAGGCAGTGGTGAAATGGATGACAAGGATATGCCAACAAGCATAGAGCATTCAGAAGATTCCAAAGGATTGGGAGAAGAACATTATTGTTCCTATCCATAAGAAGGGCAGCACTCTGGACTGTGCAAACTATTGAGCAATTTGTCTTTCCAGTGTGGCCGGAAAGATATACTCTCGCATATTGGAGAGGAGGTTGAGACAAGAAGTAGAGGAAAAATTGGAAGAAGAACAGTGTGCTTTCAGGCCAAGTTGACACACGACCATATATATACACTAAGAACTGTTATAGAGAAAAGACTTAGTCGAGGGAAGGATGTTCTAGCTGCATTTGTCGACCTAAAGGCCGCATTTGACTCGGTCCCCAGGGAACAGCTTTGGGCAGCACTTGAAGACGAAAAGGTAACAAAGACTCTCTTATGCCGCATTAGGAGCATGTACAATAGAGTCCAAGGAGTGATGAGAATAGCTGGTGAATGCTCTAGGGAATTCGAAATGGTGAAGGGAGTAAAGCAGGGTGACAGCTTGAGTCCTCTTCTCTTTGTGATATTCATGAACCAAGTGTAAAAGAAGAACTAAAAGAATTAAGGTTGGCAACTGGAACATGAGACCAATATATGTCCAATCCCTGGTCTATGCAGACGACATTCTGATTTTGGCTGGGAAAGAGGAGGATCTCCAACAAGCTCTTACTGAATGGGCTTATGCCTTCTAGGACCGTGGGATGGAAGTGAATGCGAGCAAAACCAAGGTCATGCAATTCACCAAAGGAGAAAAAGTACAGCTTCAAATCAAGTGGAACAATGAGGATATTGAACAACTAGAACAAATTGAGTATCTGGGCACCATTTTCAGAGAGGACGGAAAATTAGAGGCAGAAATAAACAACAGAATTAGAAAAGCTAATCAAGTTTACTATGGTATAAACAACACAATCATAGGGAAGAAAGAAATTATTAGAAACACAAAAATGTGGGTATATCATGCCGTGTACCTGCCAACCCTCCTGTATGGTGCAGAGAGTTGGACAGTGCATAAAAAACTGGAGAGCCATCTGGTTGCCGCTGAGATGAGATATTTACGGAAAGTTGCCGGGAAAACTCGAAGAGACCATATTAGAAACACCACAGTAAGAGATGAGCTTTAGCAGGAGCCAATAATGGACATCATTGAGAGGAGAGGATTGGGCTGGATTGGTCACCTAGAAAGAATGGAAGATGAAAGGAAAGCAAAGCAGGTGTGGCGAGCCAGACCAACAGGAAGAAGAACACGAGGGAGGTCACGGATTGAATGGGAGGAGTACATCTTGGGACTGATCAGGAAGCGAGGGAAGACCCTGGGTGAGGTTCTGAGAATGGTGCACAATAGAAGAAAGTTTAGTAAATGGCTGAAATGTCCTGACGCCTAATGGCACAAAGGGAAAGAAGAAGAAGAGAAGAAGAACAACAACTACATCCACACCATACTTAGTTCCGTTATAAAATTCAGTAGTACTAGGGAACTTCTTGTTATCTTCACTGACTTGAACGCTTGGGTGTAGAGTGCTTAGCAGAAGCACATTCTTGTTCACTTTTCCTTGATAGATTGTGAGAGTAGTGTGATCTTCCTTCTGAAGTACGACAGTCTCGTACAGATTCATACGTAGTGCTTTGATTGACACCGGGATTTCCTTCCTCACTCGACTGATTGTTCCAACAATACTAGTTTTCTTCTCTTTCAGTCTCTCAGCCAACTTTACCGATGTAAAGAAGTTATCAGTGGTCACGTTACATCCTTTCATGAGGTATGGGTCCATAAGTTTCATGACAACATTTTCAGGCAGTGACTCATTGGCGGGTCGCATTTCGTCTTTCCCAAGATTAGGAAACCCATTGCACACATACTTAGAATCAACGTCTATCAGTAGCCAGAATTTTATGCCAAATTTATCTGGCTTGTTGGCCATGTACTGCGTGAACCTGCACCGAGCTTTGCTGGGGAAGAGTTGTTCATCAGCTGTGACATTCGCTCCTGGTTTATAGCACGCATAACAATTCTCAATAAATCTATTCCAAATAGCCGAAGCCAAAGCAAATTTATCTGTCTGCAAACAAGTGGATCTAGTTTTACGGAGATCAAAGCGCAAATACCTTAGAATTTCTTTGAACATGTTTCTTGCCATAGTGTTAGTGAAAACAGGGGGATCCCATAAAGAAGACCACATATGATCTACAGCTAGACTAGTAAGTTTATAAGCTCCACGGGCATATAACAAAGCAATAAAAGCATCTAATTCTTCCAAAGAAATAGACCAATTATTATCCGTTGTCTGTCTACGAGCTTCGATCTCTGTGCACCTTTATATGCTTCAACATGGATGCGTCAATGAATAAACACCAGGCACTAACCTTGCTGTTAGTCTCTACATTACGCTTAGCGTGAGAAGTAGGCCCTGCTGCCTCTTTCAGTACATTCTGAGCAGCCAACCTTCCAGGAGGGTTCCCACAACTGTTGACAACAATCCAAATAGTTGTTCCATCATTACCACATAACTGATCCCCTGGTGCAAATGAAGAAGACTTAACCAGTTCATGACCTCTCCCACCTCATTCCCTTCCTCTTCGAACAAGTTGCCTGCTGCTAAGAGATCGTCCTCTGCTGCAAGATTGATCACGGCTGGTTGAAGGAGTAACTGCGTCTATCGTAGGTGCGAAGTCCACTGTGTGCATATTTTCATCAGTCGAATCCCCATCTCTATCCGACATATTATCACACTGTTGAGGTATAAAATCCTCATCGTCACTCATTGCGTCTATATCTGATAATGTATCTTAGTCACCTGATTCGTCTTCTCCTAGCTCTTCAAGTTCTGCTAAGAATTGAACAGGAGTAAGTTCTTGCCGCCGAGCCATTATTACGCACTATACGACACGCGGGACAGGCACTAACTCGTCCACTCGCAACCACTGCTAGAGGCATACTATTTAGTTACATCATACGCCCCTATAGCGCCACTTGTAAATATATCACAGGAAGCAAGCAGTGAGCAGAATAGAGCTCTCCGTATCAAAGAAAGTGAAGCGGTCAAAATGACCACTTATGGCCTTCCTAGGTATAAGGGACAATATCGGTGTTCCCTTATTATCTATGGATGTAATTTTTGGCGTGAATGTACATAACCCTAAAAGATTAAAAGTCACAAAAGAACAAACTCGTGCATAAAAAATTACGAGCGTGGAAATACCTTGAAATTCGCTAATGGTCAAAATGACCGCTCTGGCCGTTCTAGTGTTAAGGGTGGAAGGAGACTTGAGAAAACAAGTACTGAGGATGACCAGTGGGTGAACTACTTTAGTGAACTACTTGGGGGAGGGGGGAGGATTGAATGAGAGAGAAGGGGGGAAGGAAGTGATCTGGAGAGATAGGGGAGTTTCAATATACGAACTGGACAAAGAAATTACAAAAGAAGAAACCTTGGGAGTGATTGGAAAAATCAGGGGTAGGTTGGTGGGAGGATGCAATGGTATCAACAATAAGTTTTGGAAAGAAATAAGCAAAAATGGGACAATGATAGACGGCATAGTGAAATAATTTAATAAGATTTTTGATGGGCGTAAGTACCCTAAAGAGTGGGAAACAGGACTTGTATGTTCAATATACAAGAAGAAAGGTAGCAAAAACAGTATGAACAATTATAGGAGTATATCTCTGTTAGATTCCCTAAGTAAAATTTAGGCAGGGGTTTTAGCTGATAGATTAAGTGAATGGGCAGAAAGGAATGCAGTTTTGTCAGATTACCAAGGGAGATTTAGGAGGAAAAAAAAAAAAAAAAAGAAGAAATGATAGTGAAGAAGATTTTAGAGAAATATATGAGTATAAGATGCAATGTGTATGTAACAGCAATTGACTTTGAAAAGGCATTTGATAAGGTAAACAGAGGTGCTTTAATAGAAAAATTGGGTAGGTTGGGAGTTTCGGAGAAGATGATACGTGCAGTTGAGGCGATATATAAGGTGGTCAGGTGCTGCGTAAAATTGGAGGAAAACAGGTTGAGTAGGCCCATAGAGTCTATGGTGGGTTTAAAACAAGGATGTAAATTATCCCTGTTATTATTTTATTTATCAATGATTTTTTGGATGGACACGGGGGGAACAACTGGGCAGTACCAGTGATTAATAGGTTGGAGATAGCGGGATTGATTTTTGCAGACGATATGATTTTGCTGACATTAACCGCAGGTGGGATGCAGAGAAGTTTAAATATAGTGTCGGAATATGCAAAGAAATAGGGCTTGAAAATTAACGGGAACAAATCTAAAGTGTTAGTAATGCAGAAAAATAAAGGAAGAAGAAAAGAAATGATTTGGATGGTGCAGGGAGAGAGGTTGAACAAGTAAACAAGTTGGGACATCTAGGAGTGATTTTTAACAAAAAAAGGGACATGGGACGATCAAATCAAAAGAGCAAGGAGTAAGGGGGTGGCAGCCTTAGCCTCAGTCAAAAATTTTGTGGCCAAATTTCTGGGAATTAGCTATAAAACTTTGAGGTTAATCTTAAGATTGGTTATATTTGGTAGGATAAGGTATGGGGCAGAAGTATGGGGGCTGGAGAAAAAGAGAGTATACTTAAGACATATTATTAGTAAATTTGGTAAGGCTGTGATGGGGCTCCCTCAGTGCACAGCAAATGTGGGGGCGGAATTAATGTGTGGGGAGGATACAGAGTTGGAGTGTGTGATAAGAGTAATTAAATAATGGATGAATTTGAAAAGAGAAGAAGGGGGGAGGGTACTCCAGGCCACGTACAAGCAACAAAAGAAGAGCATGTATAAGGGATGCTGGTTAGAAAAACTTAAAAAATACCTGGAGGGGGTGGGATTGGAAAAAGAAAGAAGCTAGAGGGCAGGGGGTGCTTTCAAGGAGGATTAGAGATATACAAAGGCAGAAATTATTAGAAGAGCGTAGGCAAAGAGGATCACTTAGCGTTTTTAATAAAGTAATGGAAGTGACAGAACTAAAATATATTAGGAATGTACGTAGGTTAAACAGAGGAGGGCTACTATGGTGGTTGATGGGGAATCAGAATAAGGGATCGTTAAAGGGTAGAGATAATATATTATGTGTATTATGTGAGACTGCAGAAAATGATCTACACTTAATAGGTAAATGTAAAGATACGAAAAGGGTAAGAAATAAACTGTTGAGTGCCAAAAACCAGGAATTATTAGGAAAAGGGGATGAGCAGAAAATCGTAAGGTGGATTATCAGAGAATGGGAGAACGGAGGGGATTTAAACAGGTATTTATGTGCGGTAAAGAGAATTTGTGAAATAAAGTTACAAGAGGAATGTTCATAGAAAGAAAGGCTAAAGAGTTAAGGGTGCAAAGTGAAAACGAATTTGAGGAGTGTGTAAGAGTGATAAAGTCTTTTATAGATAAAGATTTATATGTGATTTGATTAGTGTGGTAAGTGCGAAATGTGAGTGCAGGCTTGTTATATCTGAGTGTTAAATCTGGAGATACAAGGAAAAGGTGGAAGGTGTGTGAAGTGTAATTAAGACTGGGAAGTGGTAAGAAACTGGAATTGTGGAAGGTTTAATTTGATAGAGCATGTTATTATTATTATGGCAAAACATGGACGTAAAATCAAACTAATAGTGGTAAGCAAGTTAGAGAATGGGAATCATGATGCAACTGTTGACGCACAAGTGAACTGGAATTTACCTGGAAGTAGGTCAGTACATAAATATTATTAGGAACTGCTAAATCCGTAGGTGATCAGGTTGGCACATGCGCTGAGGATGATGAAAGGTGTTAGCGGATATGGAAAGCAGAGCTCTGTTGAAATAAGTGTGTGTATGAGTTAAGATAGATGTATATGAGAGAGATAAAAGGGTAGGGTTAGATTTAGGAGTTTAACTTGTATTATATTTCTTTTTTATTATTATTTGGGTTTGTATGGGAACACGTATTTGGGCATACGTCTGTTATGTTCAGCAAATAAAGTTCAATATGTTCAATATTATTTTTCGTGTCTAATGGATGTCGCTTTATTTCTATTACTTGTTAATTAATTTATCTTACACTTGTACTTGGATGTATCTGCCTGTTTGTTTGCCCATTTTCGGGATTTTTCTCTCGGTTCTATTTATTTCATTTAAGACATGTTTATTTACCTTCATAACTATGGCATCTCCCTTAATCTCTTTGTGTTCCTTGTTTATTCCATTTCTGCCAGGTTTATTTTTCTGACATTTTTTTTCCTAGGGGGATACAGTCTCCTTGGAGATTGTCATCTTTTTTTCAAATAGGAATGAAATGATTTCTAGTCTTGTTCATTCCGATGCGTTGTTTCTTTCACGTATCATTAACATTTTGTTCTGAGGAAAGAAATGCTCGGCATTAAATCTTAGTTATTTCTGTCAAGAAAAGAAAGAACTGAATATCATTGTAATTACTTTTCCCCACGCCCTTGTGATGCTTATACTGAAATTCATAAGATTGGATTTTATGATTCAAATGATTCGACTGTGTTCACAATACCCTAAAAGATTACGAATGTGAGTATCCTTTCTCCCTTTGTATTCCCTAATTTTTTTTTGTGTGTTCTCATTTTCTTCTAATTACCAAGTTATGTCAATAAAACTTATTTTATCCTCCTAATCGTTCTGTGTTGGGTACATGCCTTTTTTAGTGCTATTCTTTAGTTTAAGAGGCCCGAATTCAGTTCCTGGCAGTCTCTAGCCAGTTTCAATCAGTCCAGGAGGGTTTGTTAGTTAGGTTTGTGGGTTGAGAAGATAAACAAACTTCTTAACTAAGTCGAGGTTCTTGGGTATTTTAAAACTGATGAGAATTTGTTTACTTTTCTTGACGTAGACTTTTCCCAGATCCTCAATTCTGAAGGCCTATGCGCATATCACCGTGTGATAGTACATATATCACACCCTCACACTGTATGTAGAAGTTAGAGATATTATTGTCAGTATTCAATTTATTATTATTATTATTATTATTATTATTATTATTATTATTTCATTTGTATATTCTGTCATTAATCTTTGTAAGCTGGAAGGTATCCATATATGTAGTATGAGTAATTTGTTTTGCACGATTGGGAAAACATTGCTATATTGGACTCTGGTAATTTGGATGACTCATGCGGGCATCCAAGTCTGATGAGTTGAGCTTGTTGTTGTACTAGGAAAGTTCTATGACTCATGTAAAACACCTGAAAGTTTATTTATGTCTTGGGAGCAAGAAGAAGTTCAGGGCATGGTCCTGACAAGAGGATCACTCATGATTGGCTGGCAAAGATCAATCTCGGCGAATCATGTGAGACCTGAGGTCTATATATACGGCGACATCACAGCAGAAGGGAACTACAAGAGACACTCAGTATGAACAAGAAGGAGTGCTGACGCTGTAAGAGAAGGAAGTAGTGCAGACAGACTGTACGGGAAGGAAGTAGTGCTGATACATGGTACTGGAGTGACACGGCTACAATGAAATGGAACGTAGTCTTGTTATGTTCATGCAAAGTGGCTGATCGACAAATTGTGGAGTGCTTACGCATTAACTATTGTAGCACTTGTGGCGGCCTGGCATTATATGTCGGTGAAAGCTATCTCAGACTTTCCATAATTTATGTAGAGGATTGACAAGCGTGTGTTGCTCAAATGTATATATTTTTACAACAAGTGTTTAAGTCTGTGAACACAGTATTACGAGGTACAGTATCTGTGTGATGTTATAACTACCGATTATGAGAATCAGCAAGTCGTACTGATATAGAGACAGTGAAGGGTTCCTATATACATATATGTACATTGTTCAATGAACTAACTACAAATGGTGCCTTAGTTCTCGCTTTCGTTTTCCCACTGTTTTCATTGTTGTTATTGTAAATATGGAGTCTTCCAGCAATCTTTTGTTTGTGTATTATAAGTGTATTTTGGTGTGTTGATGAGCTGCTCATGCACGGATTTTATTAAGAATATAGTTAGATATTTTAGAATCAGTGGAGTTATTGATGAACCTAGGTGCAGTTCCTACCTATTTAGTCGTTTTCAGAATATTAGGTAAGGCCTGAAGCAGATGTACCAGTACGCAGCATTATGTACACGTCCTGGGATATAAAGAATTATCATGCTCTATCTAAATTCGAGGGATCCATTCTGGTGAACTCTGGCGCCCATATTACGGACATTTCGATTAATTATTGTTATTAATTATGTTTATTAATTTAATTAATTTCAAATATTTTATTAAGTTTTTGAGTAATGTTATTTAATCATATATTTTTATTAATGATTTTATTTATTGGTAGTCATCAAATAATTACAACCGATTCATATTTCATACGCGTAAGACTCAATTTCGCATCAAACAGCTGTGAAATTAAGTTTCAAATTACAGTCAACTAATTTGAAACTGAAATTATGACAGGCTGTGTGGTAATCAGCCTTTGCAAGTTCCTTGTTCTGAGGATCTGTGCTCTTGATATAAAAGGTGATATTCGAATTAGATTCTTCTGAGACTCTGCACTCTGCATATGGTCTAAGATATCAGATTGACCTCCATGTGCCACAGAAAAAACAATGTCACCATGTGAACACATAACTCTGCTTTCTTGATTACACATTGTATATCAGAAATTAGAACCCATTACTGATACCATGTGCGAGAAAAGACTAGAGGTACTTTGACCACATCCTGAGAGTGCTAGATTCGCAACTTCTGAAACAGCTAGTGCAGTACAATCTTGCTTCAAATAATACTACAAGTGGATGCAGATGGATAAAAGAAATTAGGGAGGATTTGAAAGAAATTAGTCTTACACTGGATGACACTATGGATAAGAAAAAAGTAAACACAACACTTAAAAATATGACTTTCCACTTTACACTCACAAAGAAGAAAATCCCAACTAGAATATTCTCTACACAAGAAAGGCCAAGAATATCAACACACATGAAGAAGTACTGGGAAGACCGAAAGGCTCGGACAGTTTCCACCAATAAATCGACAAACCAAGGGGTTGATTAAAGTGATCCAATGTGGTCTCAAAAAAAGAAGTGCTCATGGAACAACACACAATCATATAGATTTTAGCTATTCAATGTTAAATGTGAATGTGTTATGAAAATATGTCAACACCACACGATCACTGACAAAGAATGAAAAAGTGTGAATTACTTTCGAGCAGCAGTTTCTATAAAAACCGGGACAAAACTATGAACCGGGCGGGACAGAACTTCCAAACTGGTATGGTCTCGGCTAAACCAGGACATACGATAACCCTATCTTTATGACTTTTTCCCCGTCCCCTCAAGAACGTCCTCCGTATATCACAATCCTGGAAATGCCGATTTTTCCCTGTAATTTTTTTTACAGTATCCAAATTTACGAGATACTTACCGGACAACACGACAGCGACAAGCAGCACAAGGAAAGAGCCGGAGAAGAGTCCCACCTTGAAGGTGGTCCACGGACTTTGTTGCTCTCCCAGGGGCGGCACTCGCAACCTCTTCATGGCCCGCTGGCGGTCGCCACCCTCCAGATCCTGTGTCACAGTTGCTTCCGTCTCCTGGATCAGACGATCTATGTCCTTGTTTGTGTAGAAATGAGATGACTCCACATTTTCTGCCCTCCAGTGTGCACCAATGTCTACACTGAGCAGCTGTAACATTCGCATTCATACATACGAACTTACTGCATGCAATGAACACACATTCACAATGCAAGTAATGGAAAGGAATGAAAAAGTGAGGTGCCCAGTATCAAAAGCTGCCAAATCCATTTACCTATACTTTTGGCAAATTGCAAAAAAACTGTCCAGAAAAAACATTATCCAGAGTAACATAGCTTGAAAGTTAAAATTTTAAATTAGCCATTTAGTGTAGAATTTTAAAATATAAAAGTCTTATGGAATATGGTTTTTGAAATATTTAACAAGCAAAGTTGAGGAATTGCATGTGGTGGAGTTGAGTACTGAAATTGGGATTTAGCGGGTTCTGAAACAAAGGATTGGAAAATTTGAAAATATGTGTAATGTAGGAAGAGGTGCTCTTATCCGAGTAATACAATAATCACATTTAATATGATTACTATGTTAATTATTTTTTTATTTAGAATTTTGCTTCATAGGTAATAAATTTTATATTTCATTTGTTTTACACTAGAATTTGCTTTACGTCGCACCGACACAGACAGGTCTTATGGCGACATTGGGATAGGAAAGGCCTAAGAGTGGAAAGGAAGCGGCCACGGTCGTGGCCTCAATTAAGGTACAGCCCCAGCATTTGCCTGGCATGAAAAGGAAAACCATGGAAAATCATCTTCAGGGCTGCCGACAATGGAGCTTAAACCCACTATCTTCCAGATGCAAGCTCACAGCTGCATGCCCCTAACCGCACAGCCAACTTGCCCGGTACTATTTTAAATCAACTCAGCTATCTGAAGACCAAGTTTTATTACCACCTTATAATTCTTCTGCAATCGCTTTCAATACTAATATGAGCCTTGGATGCAAACAAAGAACTCTGAGTAGACAACAGCACCCTCAGACCCACGCCAGGTATGCTGGCTTACAGCCTGATGATAGGCCAAGCCTTGCGATTGTGCAACAACCCCAGAGAAGACAACACACTTGAACAGGAACAATCAATGTACTGAGTTTGACTGGGAAATGTGAAGAGTTAGTGGACATCATGGAGGAAAGGAAAATATCAATCCTAGGACTGAGTAAAACTAAATGGAAAGGTAAAGGGAAGAAAGAGTTGAGGCAAAACTATACCCTCTATTGGAATGGTAACAACAGAGAGATGAGAAATGGAGTAGGATTGATATTGTCTACAGAGTTAGATGGTATTACAGAGATCCAGTACATCAATGAGAGGATTATAAAGGCAATAGTTCACCTTGGGAAAGAGAAGCTGACACTGGTGCAAGTTTATGCCCCTCAGACGGGTTGCAGTCAAGATGAAAAGAACAAGTTTCTCGAAGACCTAGAAGTGAGGGTAATCATCATTGGGGATCTCAACGCACAGCTCGGGACAGACAGGAATGGCTATGAGAAGGTGATGGGACCATATGGCTATGGGAGAAGGAATTCAGAAGGGGAACATCTCCGAGGCTTATGCATAAGAAACTGTTTGGTAGTGAAAAACAGTTGGTTCAACAAAAGAGTCAGTCACAAGGTTACCCATTACAGCTGGGATGGAAAGAGCAAGACAGACATTGACTATGTCATTACAGATAAAGAAAGAAGTAGACTTGTGACTGATGTCAAGGTGATTCCAAGTGAGAACCTCAATAGCCTTTCTCGTGGACAGTCGAGATTTCTTCTGAGGACGCAGAACACAGTTCTCTGCGAAACGTAAAGAATTTCACCTTACTTTCTTGACACGGCATAAGCCCAAAAGCCTACACAGTATCAGATCTGAAAGAATGTGCCAAAGATAACAACCAGGAAATTACCCAAGATTAAGGTGTGGGACTACAAGAGATTGGAAAAACGACCGACTACCAGGATCATATAAGAGGACAACTGCCTACAGAAGTAGTGAAGAGTGGTGAGGTAGAGTGGAAAAGATTTAAAAACACCTTGATAAAAGAAGCAATAGAGGTTTGCGGGAAGACAAGTGCGAGAGTAAGGGAAAAAAGAGACACCCTGGTGGAATGAAAGAGTAGGATCCTCAATAAAGGAAAGGAACATAGCACAAAAAGAATGAGATAGAGAGAAATCCAAGCCAAAATAGGTAAGGATGAGGGAAAGATCAGAGACCTCGAGCAAGTTTACCGGGACAAGAAATTGAGAGTTAAAAGAGTAGTAGAAGAGGAGAAGATAACATGCTGGGAGAAAGTTACTCAAAAACTGGAGGAAGACAGCAGAGGCAATATGAGACTATTGTTCAGAGTGATCAAAAACAACAGGAATTCAGTTGAAACCATCAAAGCAATTGAGGATCCTAATGGAAACCTGGCCAGGAAAGAAGAGGACATCAGAGAGGTTCTGAGGAATCATTTTGATCACCTACTAAATAGGACAGAAGCAGATCTGAGAACAAAAGAACCAGCTGTTGAAATCTGCACAGAGGAACCTCCCATTACATAGGCAGGAACAGAAGCAGTCCTTAAGAAGATGCTGCAAGGGAAATCCCCAGGAATCGATGAAATCAGCACAGACATGATTAAAGCAGCTGGAGTCTAGGGCTTATTGTGTCTACACAGAGTGCTCAATGCAGTTTGGAAAGATGGCAAGATGGAGCAAGGGTGCCATTATTCCCCTGTTTAAGAAAGGAAATCGCCAAAAATGCTCCAACTACTGGGGAATAACACTCCTTTCTCATGGGCTTAAGATTCTTGAGAAAATCTTAGAGAGCACATTGCAAGCCATCTTAGAGCACAGTTTGAAGAGGAACAGTATGGCTTCAGGCCTAACAGGTCCACAACAGACCTAATCTTCAGTGTCCTTATGTTAATGGAAAAGTACTGGGAAAAAGGCAAAGATCTGTTTATGGTTTTCCTTGACATTGAGAAGGCATATGACAGCACTGAAAGAGGCAAGATATGGGAATGCCTGAGAAAAAGGAATGTGCCTGAGGGACTGGCAAGGAAAGTTCAGATGCTATATGAGAACTGTACCAGCTGTGTGCGATTGGGTGACGGACATTCAAGGCCGAAAGTGGAGTCCAGCAAAGCAGTGCAATATCCCCATTATTGTTTATCACCATCATGGATGACATAATGAAGAACATCAAGAAAACCTCTGGTGAACTAAATGCAATGAAATGTCTTATGGCTTTTTAGTGCCGGGATATCCTAGGACGGGTTTAGCTCGCCAGGTGCAGGTCTTTCTATTTGACTCCCGTAGGCGACCTGCGCGTCGTGATGAGGATGAAATGATGATGAAGACAACACATACACCCAGCCCCTGTGCCACTGGAATGAACCAATTAAGGTTAAAATCCATGACCCGGCCGGGAATCGAACCCGGGACTCTCTGAACTGAAGGCCAGTACAATGACCGTTCAGCCGACGAGTCAGACAACTAAATGCAATGGCCTTCGCTGATGAAGTTATGATCTGGGGAGAAACTGAGGAAGAAGTACAGTTGAGACTCAATGAATGGAAGGTTAAGTTCCAGGAGTTCAATCTCCAGATAAGCAAGCTCAAAACAGTAGCGATGGCAATGAACAGAGAGGGATGACCAGCAAACATCATGCTAGGAAATCATCCACTAGAAAATGTGGAAAGCTTTACATACCTTGGCAGTGTAATATCTTGAGATACACTAGCCACGAAGGAGGTGGGAAATAGAGTGCAGAAGAGCTCTCACTATTACCAGCAAGTACGAATACTCCTCTGGGATCCCAAAGTACCAACAAAATCAAAGCTGGGGTATGTTCAATCAGTACTCCATACCAATCTTAACCTAGGGTATTGAAACCTGTACTCTCACTAAGAAAGACTCATCAAGGTTGCAGACATCCGAGATGAAGTTCCTTAGGTCCACAATTCAAAAAAAAAAACTGGACAAGTTAAGGAATGATGTGGTTAGGAAGGAAGCTGGGATTGAGACACCATTGTTAGATCGGGTCAGCATGTCCAGATTGAGGTGGTTTGGGCATGTAATGAGGATGGAGCCAACAAGGACAGCTTATGTTAACTTGGAGAGACATGTGGCAGGGAAACGGATGGTGGGAAGACCAAGAACCATGGACACTGTAATGATGGATAATGTAGATCGGGAAAGGACACTGGAGGACGTCATTAGCAACCGAACGTATCTGAATAAGACAGAATGGGAGAGGCTCGCCAACAGTATGCGGGAAACTGGAACTGTAAAATGATGATTATGATGATGATGATGATGAATTCTTCCAGGCGTGCTTCACTTCCAGAGACGATCTGACATCCTCATTTCTCACATGATCATGCCGTGTTTTCTACATGGCATTTCTAAGAAATTTCATTTCAGAGGCTTGTAGTTTACCAAGGTCTCTTGTCTGCAACATGCAGCTTTCTAGGCCATACACGAGTAAACGAACAACATAGGCCTATGATTTATCAAGAACATTTTGGGATGAATGCAGAAATGGTATTTAGATGATGTTTAAGTTAAAAAATGTCTAAGTATGGCTGCCAGATAGCAAAGATGTTATTTATCTCTTAGACGCTCTCTAAAACCGATGTTCAACTGGCCATGTTTAAACACTGCTGAGAACCCTGTTTAACCTCAAATTTTAGAAGTGAGGATATGTACCCTGAAACATAAGACACAACGGACAGTCTGGTAACTTCTAAACTTGACTACAATTCTTGGCAACCGATATATTTTATTATATTTGGGATAATTTCCCCAGAATTATAGGTCACTTCGACTGCGTACATATCAGAATAACTTGTCCTGATCATCAGAGGGCTGTCACATACATCAACCGGGAGGGAGTAAGTTATTACATTTACTGCCAAATAAGCACACATAATAGTGGCACTAAAAAAGTAGGTTATGTGTGTATGTACATTTTTTTGCAGGTAATCGGCGTGCTAATTGAAACAAGTTTTCGGAAACTATGAGATAGGAAAAGGCAAAGAATGGGAATGAAGAGCTGTGGCCATAATAACAGCCCCAGTATTTATCTGATGTAAAAATGGGGAAGCTATGAAAAACAATCTTCAGGGTCGCCGATGGTGCATTTCGAACGTATGACCTCTAGAATGCAAGCTACATCTATATGGCCTGTACAACACAGTACTATAGTTCCATCTTCCCTTCGCAGAAGCTATTTAGATTACACTCACCGCAACAACACTATAATCAAAGCTACATTTGCTTGTACGGTGGCACATCGCTTTAGTGTTGATAATATTATGAGACTTTATTTCCATTGAAAACAATATTCTTATCTGTGGGCAAGTCGTGCTCATGCTTAGCCATATTTGAGTAATGTGTAGGAAGATGAAAGCTAAGTAACATTTGGTGCAATCAACGACGAATTTCATTGGTTGCGACAAACAATGCGTTGCATGAAAGATACTTCTGTTTCCATTTTCAAACCAATATTGAAACTTTAAACCATGTCTAGCTAAACACCAGCTGAACATTGTTTATGCAATGTTGTTTAGGTAGACGTTGTCTACGGTTTAAAACTAGTCATCGTTCCTGGAATCGGCCCTTTGGTTTTTAGGGGTGCCTTCTTGTCCGAGATCAGGGGACGTATGAGGTTATAGAATTTGGACCCATTGGCCACTGTATTAAGTCCTCCACCCTTGTTTGAGACCACGCTCCCAAGGTACTTGAATTCTTGTACTGTTTTCTGTCAAGTTGTATTTGGCAATCAGTATTTTTTCTCTTCGAATATTCTGGGTAGAAAGAAAGATCAATGAGGAAGTCCTCTCAACTTGTTAAATAAGAAAAAAAAGTGCTTCTTTCAACCATCATGGAACAAAAGCTCAGGTACATCGGGCACAATTTCTATTCTCCCCACACTATCCTTTATCTTTGAAAAAATTATACACCAGCGTCTCCTCGCATTCACTTTGCCGTATATCTCAACCAAGCAGCATGGTTTTCTACCAGGTGGCTCTTGTCTAACAAACCTGGCCACTCTGCATAGCTTTGCATCACACGCCATTGCAGCTAAATCACAGCTGGATATCTGCTACGTAGACATTTCGAAAGCTTTTGATTCTGTAGACCATACTCTGTTGCTCCATAAACTCTCCGAATGATTCAATATACATGGCAGTCTTCTGACCCTTCTTGCTGGCTTCCTACATAACTGTTGCCAGAGAGTGGTAATATCAGGCACTTCATCCTCATGGTTACCAGTCACCTCCGGTGTCCCACAAGCCAGTACTCTTGGCCCCTTGCTGTTTTCTTTGTTTATGGACGATCTACCGTCCGAACTCAACGAAACAGCGAATACCCTACTCTTTGCTGATGACTGCAAGATATTTAGGGAGATCAGGAATCCAGCAGATGTAGCTCTGCTACAGTCCTCACTTAATGCCTTCGCGAACTGGTGCCGTACTTGGAAACTTATCCCCAATCCACAAAAATGCAGCCACATGACCATAACACTAAGTAAATCTCCTCTACCGACATCATATTACCTACTCGACAAGCCCATCACCGTAGTTACGCAACAGCGTGACCTTGGTGTAATATTCGATACAAAATTACAATTTAAGACCCACATAGAAACATATACAACCAAGGCTATGAAATTACTAGGCATTCTATATCGCTTCACAGAAATTTCTGACCCCATTGCTCTTCGTCACTTCTTCCTCACAATCATTCAACCTCTCTTAAACTACTGCTCTCCTATTTGGACAACAGCCTCCCCCTCCAATACTAAGCAGTTAAACAGAGCAGTGTCCTCCTTTGTTGCAATTGTAAGGAACAGAAACCCCAAGCTCAGAAATCTGTCTACGCAGCAGGTATTAATGGCAATTAATATGTCACCGCTGCACACCAGGCGACAGGTAGCTGACCTGAGTTTCCTTCACGGGATCTTAAATGGGCATTACCGCTCAGAACATCTTGTCTCACTCTTCTCTCTCCGTGTTCCTTCCCGCTCCATCAGAACCAAAGACGTTCTCCACATTCCCCACACTCAGCACTCAATACTTCAATGATCTTTCCTAATCCGCCTCCCAACACTCCTTAACAATATTAATAGGAGACAAGAGCTTGATATAGCATCAAATAAGAGTGTATTCAGGAGTTGTGTAAATAGTCTCTTAAAGATAAGTTGATGTGAAGGAATTATACCGCCATCTTGACCCACGACGACTTGGCTATGAACATGGACATTCTCATGGTTTTCGATTCGGACAGTTATTAGTAGGCTGTGTACCTGATCTTGTTATATTTTGTTATGTTTGTTATATTTTATTATGAAAGTTTACGTTTGTTAAATATAGTCTGTTGACAGTGCAAGTGAAATTTGCTCAGTGTAGCTGTATCTTGTGCTTCGTGAATAAATAAATAAATAAATAAATAAATAAATAAATAAATAAATAAATAAATAAATAAATAAATAAATAAATAAATAAATAAATAAATAAATAAATAAACATGAACTTCTCCAACTCTTCATCATGGGTAAAATTGAAGGAAACTAATCTGTGGGGAGACGGAGAAATTCCTGGCTTAAAAACCTGCACTACTAGTATGGACGAACTTCCGCTGAAATCTTTCCAGGTGCTGTTCCGCGAGTTATCATAATCAGCTGGATTGTCAACCTTCTCATTTTCAGGCAACGATTTTTGTTTTTGCTCACTTTCATCTTAAAATCACTGAACTTAGCTACGCATTTGTTGAGCCAGTCTTTTACCTCCTTTTCTGCCATAAAAGTTCAAACTGCTATGAGTTCAAAGTTGCAAAATTTTCAAAACCAGACAATTACCTTTTTGAAATAACAGTAATGTTTGAGGCTCTGAACGCGAGTTCCATCACAGAGCATTCGATAGTACAATGCTATGCAATACGTTCTAGATATGTTTGCACAAGCGCTTTTTATTACAGATGCAACACCGTGTCAAAGTAGGCAGTCGTGAACCCCACATTGTGGAAGGATAGAGAGGAAGGTGGAGAAGTGCCATAAATGGCCCGACCTGGCAGGAGCTGGATAAATGGAAAGGATGATGTTTATTATTTAAAGGGGTACGAGGTGAACGACACGGACATTAAAACTTCAAAATGTATCCACTGACAGTATCTAAAATGAATGATAATGAAACAAAACAATCAGTGGATCCAGTTCACAATGCCTTAAGTACTCATTATCTAAAGGGGTCCAAAATCCAGGTCACCGGTCTCTCATGTTCGTACCAATCACCATGGTGTTGCTCCTATAATGGTACTAATCACAGGTAATGTAGACTCATGTTATGTTACACACAATGGCACCACTCACAGGTAACAAAAACCCGTTTTGCACATAAGGGTACTACTCACAAGCAATGCAGACCCGTGGTGGCCACCAGTTTTCTCATGGTGTTCCTCACATAGTGGAACTAATCACAGGCCACGTATTCTCATGGTGTTCCTCACATAGTGGAACTAATCACAGGCCACGTATTCTCATGGCGTTGCTCACATAGTGGAACTAATCACAGGCCACGTATTCTCATGGTGTTGCTCACATAGTGGAACTAATCAAAGGCCACGTATTCTCATGGTGTTGCTCACATAGTGGAACTAATCACAGACCACGTATTCTCATGGTGTTGCTCACATAGTGGAACTAATCACAGGCCACGTATTATCATGGTGTTGCTCACATAGTGGAACTAATCACAGGCCACGTATTCTCATGGTGTTGCTCATATAGTGGTACTAATCACAGGCCACGTATTCTCATGGTGTTGCTCATATAGTGGTACTAATCATAGGCAATGTAGACCCACGATGTATCACACATTATGGTATAACGCCCACAGGTAACACAAACCCATACCCATGGTGTTCCTCACATAATTGTACAACTACTCTCAGGCAATGCACTCCCATGGTTTTACTCACATAGTGGTACTAATCACAAGTGCCAACCAAACCCATGAAGTTTCTCATAAAGTGGTACTAGTCATAGGTAGACCCATTCTGAACACAGTGAAACCGACTGGTGGAATACACAGACCGTAGGGTTTGTCGCATAATGGTACTATTCCGATATAATGTAGACCCATGGTTTTCCTCGCAAGGTGGTATTAGTCGCAAGCAACATCAAACCATGGTGTTCTGCATGTAATGGTATTAATCACAAGTATTCCTACGGTTCTAATGTCATCGTCCTCTTACAACAAGCAGGGGATACCATGGGTGTATTCTTTGTTTGCATCCCCCACCCACAGGGGGTAAAAGGGAAAGGAGGAGGATGAAGATGAATCCAGCTTTTCCAGTATTCCACTACCTGTAGAGCCCCGAGATTACCTTTAGAGCATCTGTACTGTGGGTTCACACAGATGTCATTACATTCTCAGAATAAGCAGCCGTATGACGTGAACTTACCTTATCATGTTTTTTCAAGATTTTACGAAACCCTGTAAAATTCAGGTTCTGATAATTTTGAAGCAAAATTAAACTGAGATAAAATTCGCTGAAAGCCAGCTTCAGTTCTTGTATTTTCCGTGCAGGGACGTCGCGTTTCCGTAAAATATTAGGGCCGTGTCTTAGGAACCCTTTCTTCCCTTGAAATTCATCTTCCAATGCCTCGCTCAGTTCACTCCGCAAACTGGCGTATTTCCGAGTAGCCTCGGCCAATTTTTCTGAAATCACACCAACATAGCAACTGGGTTTACACTTACTTCAAGGAGAACAATTTTTAATTCAGACTTACAAACAAATTAGCTTATTACTTCCAATGGAAACTATACAAGAACTTAACAAGAAACTGACTTTTTAATAATGTTTACCATCTAACATTAATATTAATGGAGAAGCAAAAATTAGAAGAGGAGTACGACAAGACTGCCCACTGTCACCACATCTCTCTAACCTGTTCACATAGAAAATGCAGTTAAAGAAATGAAAGATCATTCTAAAGGGGTGAATTTTAATGGTATTCAGGTACGCAATATCCGCTTTTCAGATGATATTGCTGTCTTAGCTAATTGTGGAAAGAATATGAGTAAGATGCTAAGAAAATTGAACAAATCCTTCAAAAAATTTACACTAAATGTAAATATAAAGAAAACAAAATTCATGATAGTAGACAAAAGGAAGCCTACAGGCAGAAAAAACTTATAATTAAATAACACACCGATAGAAAATGCCATAGAATTCTCCTATTTGGGTAGTGTAATTACATTTGATAACAGGTCCCTTTCAGAAATCAAGAAAAAAATACTGGTAGCAAAACAAGCCTTCCACGATAAGTAAAACTTATTGTTAAACAACCATCACAGTTTGGAGACCAGAAAACCTTTGTTTGGAGTGAGCTACTGTATGGATGCAAAACCTGGACATTAGGGAAACAGGAAGAAATAAAACTTGAGGCTGGAGAAATGTGGTTTTGGAGAAGAATTACAAAAACCAGTTGGATGGATAAAAAAGGAATGACCTTGTTTTAAGGAACGTAAAAGAGGATCGATGTTTATTAAAGGAAGAGGAAAACAAAGTTCCTTGGACTCGTACTGAGACATGACTCTCTTCTACAAACCATCATTGAAGGTAAAGTACTGGGAAAGAGACCCAGAGGACAACCAAGGATGTCACACATCAGGAACTCCGTCTGTGAACTGGCATGTGGTTCATATAGCAACACAAAGAGGCTAGCAGAAGATTGTCAGGTGTGGCTACAGTAGATGATGATGGTGATGATGACCATCTATGACACCATAGATGAATCAAGGTAGTGTGCGATGTATGAAAGCAGGAGGAGAGACAACAGGCTGGTCTGAGCAAAGGAAAATATTTTTTAACCACTTTTCCTTGCTCTGATGAGGCTGAGGAAGAGACGATGAAGACAGGGATGTTTGCAGAAGATGTGATGGTAAGATGTTTACATATATATTTATCATACAGCTGAATGATAATATAATATTAAATTATTCAGGTTAAATATTTAGAACACCATATTTTAATATTTAGTCCCTCTATTCATACAGGTGCTAGGATTTCCCTTATTGACCCTCAGCTAGTCACTCACTATGATCTCTATGATCTAGATCTTGGTGCTTCTGTCACACTTTAGCCAAATCATCAATCAATCTTCAATGATGTGCATTTAGGGCTGTTGCACAGATGGCCGATTCTCTATCAATAGTTTGTCTAGCTTTTCCTTAAATATTTTCAGAGAACTTGGAAATTCCTAGAATATTTCACTCGATAATTTATTCCAGCACCTTATTCCTCATCCTACAAACGAATATTTGCCCCAATTTGTCCTCTTGAAATCCATCTTTTTCTTCATACTATGATTTTACTGCTTTTAAGCTCTGTTCAAGCTTATTCGTCTATTAATGTCATTCCATGCTATCTCTCCACTGATAGCTCAGAACATAGTAGTTAAGTATCTCATCTCCTTACTCCCAAGTCTTCCTTGCCCAAACCTTGTAACATTTCCTTTGTCGGAAACCACCCAGAACAAATCGTGCTGCTTTCCTTTGAATTTTTTCCAGTTCTCGTATCAAGTAGTCCTGGTGAGGGTCCCATACCCTGGAGCCATACTCTAGTTGGGGTATTACCAGAGACTTATACACCCTCTCTTTCACATCCTTACTACAACCCCTAAATACTCTCATAATCCCACTTGAACAAGTGGAACCCTGTTAACTGTCTTCCTTGCGTCAGTTGCTGTACCCATGAGCTATGGTGGCCGAGGTCATATTTGTTGTGTTGGAAAGGATCTAAGCTATAGATCTGCCATCACGCTGTAGAGTGCGTGCAAGTCGCCCGTTGTTGGCCAACTCAATGAATATTGAGACTGTGGGTTCAGATCTGACTGGTATCTGGTTCTGTACTTCTCTTCAACACGTACTACGAGGGCAAGTCAATGAGTATCTGCAATCAATTTATATAACTTATTGATATCATTTTTCAACATAGTCACCCTGCTTTTCAATGCACATGGTACACCATTTCACAAGCTTTCCGATACCCTCTGCGAAAAGGTTCTTGATTGCGCAGCAAGCCATGTATGCACCGCTTCCTTCACCTGTTGATCGGAGCTGAATTGACGGCCTCTTAAAGCATTTTTGAGTGGACCAAACACATGGTAGTCTGACTGTATGCAGGATGCTCCAACACCTAGAACATAGCATCTGAAGAGTTTGAGCGGTGTGGATGGCACTGTCATGCAACAAAATAACTCCTTCTGACAATTGACCTCTGCATTTGTTGCGAATTGCAGGTTTAATCTTGTTTACCAGCATATCACTGTAATGTTCACTGTTTACTGTTTCCCCCTTTTCCTGGTAATGTTCCAGAATTGGCCCTTGAGAGTCCCAGAACACTGTGTGCATAACTTTTCCTGCAGAAAGTTGACTCTTGAATTTCTTTTTGACTGGGGATCCAGGATGCTTCCATTCCATGCTCTGTTATTTGCTCTCTGGTTCGAAGTGGTCTCATCTCCAGTGACGATCCGTTTCAGAAATGTTTCACCCTCGTTACCATGATGGTCCAGTAGGTGCTGACAGATTCTCACACAGTTGCGCTTCTGCTCTTCATTGAGTTGTTTTTGAACCCATCTTGAATAGACTTTGTGAAAGTTAAGCCTGTTATGCATGATTTCATATGCAGAACCCTGGCTAATGTGCATATGGTTTGCCATGTCATCAACAGTCACTCGTCTGTCATTCAGGATCATATCACGCACTTGTTCAGTATTGGCATCAGGTACGGCTGCAGATTGAGGCCCGGATCTTTCCTCATCCTTCACGTTCGTGCGACTCCTTTTGAACCGTTCAATCCACTGGTAAACACTTTGCTGTGGCAAAACATTGTCCCCATATTGTGCTGAAAGTCTGCTATGAATTTCCGCTCCTAGTACACCCTCAGAACACACAAAACAGGTTACGGAATGCTGTCCTTCCCTGGTGCAAAGAGAAAGTGGCACGACCATCTTTACGTCGCAACAGTGCAAGCTAACGGTGAAACCTACCACAGACATAGACAATGGTGTCATCTAGCGGCTGGTGAGCACACAACGCCATAGAGCCAACCTAAAGACAATTAGAGAAAATTGCAGATACTTATTGACTTGCCTATGAATTTGTAAGGTACACGACCTAATAGGTTGAAAGTTAATTTCTATGAATTTCTGCTCCTGGTACACCCTCAGAATACACGAAACAGGTTACGGAATGCTGCGATCATGAAAATTCAATATAATGAACTTCATCGGATTCTATCAAATCACCCTTTAAAAATAATAATTGATGAAAATTGTTTAGAAATGTAGAAACATTAATGTTTTAAATACCCTTTAATACTTGAAAGTTAAAACTTGTCTCAGTGAAGTAGTACGTACTCTCTCCTTGCTACTCCAACAAACAGGTGGCAAGTTTTTGGTAACATTCCGTTATGTCACGCTCCGGCTGATGTCAAAGGCTACTATGAAACATTGTTCTTGTATTAATGTTATTACTACAGTATTTTAATTGTCTTGGAAATTATACAGGGGTTGTTTAATGAACTGGCTAGTTTAAAGCTATTAAAAACTATTTAAAATAGTGTCAAGAAAATAAGGTGAAGTTCTTTGCGTTTCGCAGAGAACACTGCTCTGCGTCTTCAGAAGAAAATCTCGACTGTTCACGAGGAAGACTTTGCCAAGAATGAAGTCTGAATTTAGACGTTAATGATAGAAGTGGTACATTCATTCATCACCAGATGGCTCTCACCGTACGTGGTGGAAATGAGGGGGCTGAGTAAAGTGAAGCAATTGGAGGAGTATGTTTTTTTCTTTTTTTTTGGTAGGGGCTTTACGTCGCACCGACACAGATAGGTCTTTTGGCGACGATGGGATAGGAAAGGCCTAGGAGTTGGAAGGAAGCGGCCGTGGCCTTAATTAAGGTACAGCCCCAGCACTTGCCTGGTGTGAAAATGGGAAACCACGGAAAACCATCTTCAGGGCTGCCGATAGTGGGATTCGAACCTACTATCTCCCGGATGCAAGCTCACAGCCACGCGCCTCTACGCGCACGGCCAACTCGCCCGGTTGAGGAGTATGTTGAAGTGGTAGAATGTGACAGTGACAGAATAATGAAGATTAGACTAAAGATGAAGAATGAAGTGATGGACTTCATACAAGTGTAAGCACCACAGACGGGAAACAGGGAAAAAGAATTGTGAAGGAGAGGAATTAGTGGACTTCTGTGAAAGGAATGGACTGATAGTGAGGAATACATGGTTTTGAATGAAAACAGCAGGAAAATTACGAGATATGGGTGGGAGACAGAAGAACAAAGTCAGTAATCGACTGCTTTTTGGTGGAAAGGACAAATCGCAGGAAGTTGATAGATGTGACAGCTTTACCAGAAGAAGCATTTGAGGGGACCATAGAGTTGTGGTGGCAAAATTACAGTTGGGAAAAATGGAGATTAACTAAAACGGATAAGAGAAAACAAAATAAAAGTATGGAAATTGAAAGACGAAAATGTACTGGAAGGTTTTCCGGAGAGATTGAAGCAATAAATCCCAGTTACTGAAGTGGAAAATGTAGAAGAGGAGCGGGCCAATTTTAAAAAGGCATTTGTTAGTGCAGCGGAGAGTGTTTTGTGGCAAGACATCTAGAAGAGTGAAAGAAAAGGACACAACGTGGTGGAATGAGGAAGTGAGGAAAGTGGTGAAAGAAAAGAAGACAGCCTGGTGAGAATGGAACCGAGATCAAACAGAAGAAAGCAAAAGTAAGTATCTCAACAGCAAACAGATGTAAGAAGGTGGTAGGAGAAGAAAAGAAGAAGAGTTGGGAAGAATTTACACAAAACATGGAAGTGGATGTAAGTGGCAGTAAAAGGATGCTGTATAGACTTATAAGAAGTAAGAGGACAGAAAGAGTTATCATAAAGCTAGTGAAAAAGGAAGATGGGGAATTGTTAACACACCCAGAAGAGATAAACAGAAGATGCTATTTGCTTTATGTCGCACCGACAGAGATAGGTCTTTTGGTGACGATGCGACAGGAAATGCCTAGGAGTGGGAAGGAAGCGGCCGTGGCCTTAATTAAGGTACAGCCCCAGCATTTGCCTGGTGTGAAAATGGGAAACCACGGAAAACCATCTTCAGGGCAGCCGACAGTGGGGTTCGAACCCACTACCTCCCGGATGCAAGCTCACAGCTGCGCGGCCCTAACCGCACGGCCAACTCACCCGGTAAAGAGAAGATGGAAGGAGTATTTTGATAAGCTATTGAATGTAAACAACTATACAGGGGAGACAGAAGCAATAGTGTGAGGACTCAACAACAGAGGATGATATATCGATGTTGGAGGTCGAGTTAGCAGTACAAAAGATGAAGATGGGAAAAGCAACAGGGATGGATGAAATCAGTGTGGAAATGATAAAGGCAGCTGGACCTGTTTGTATGCAATAGTTGTACCGACTACTAAAGTGTATGTGGAAACACAAATGTGTAGCAGGAGACTGGAAAAAAGGGATAATAATATCAGTGTTTAAGAAAAAGGACAAGAAAGGAATCACACTTACATTACAGGTAGTTAAAATACTGGAAAGGATATTAGAAAGAAGAATGAGAAGAGAGATCGAAGGAGAGTTACAAGAGGAACAGTCAGTAACTGACCTGTGTGCTGTCACCTCTTTTGTTTAATATGGCCATGGAGAAAATTGTAAAGGAAACAAAGGAAGCCTATGGAGATAAAGAGACGAAGATACTGCTATTTGCAGATGATGATGTGATCTGGGGAAAGAACAGCAAACAAGTGCAACAACAATTAGATGTACTGAACGGAAGAAAAAAAAAAAAAAGAGAAGTATGGCATGAAAATCAGTACAGAGAAAAGGAAGACTATGGTGTTGTCAAGAGGGGAAAGGGAAGGAAAGGGCACTGTGAAAATTGGAAGTCAGAGTCTGGAAATTGTAGACAGCTTTAAATACCTACAAAGTGAATTAATGCAAAATGCTAGGGTGGATATGGAGATTAGCAGGAGGGTACAGCAGGGTAATGCATTCTACCAAAGTGTAAGAAAACTTGTTTGGAGCAAAGAAGTATCAAGGAAAAGTAGAGATAATGTACAAAATGTACTATGTACTCATACTGACTTATGCAGCTGAGACTTGGACTTTATCTAACAAGCAAGAGAGTAGAATTCAAACCAGTGAGATGAAATTCCTAAGAAGTATGATAGGACAGACAAGGAAAGGCAGAGTGAGAAATGATGTTAGGAAGGAAGTTGGGATAGGAAAGCTGAATGAGAGAATTGGAAAGAATAAACTAAAGTGGTTTGGACATGTAGAGAGGATGGAGGAGAATAGAATTCCAAGACAGATGCTGGAGGCAAAGTGCAAGGGCAAGAGAGCAAGAGGAAGACCGAGAACAAGGTGGATTGAATCAGTGAAGAGTGGCATAAGAAGACGAAATTTAGACTGGGACAAGATCGTGGAAGAGGAATGGTGGAAAGAAGAGGAAGATGGAGAAGTGCCACGAATACCCCGACCCAGCAGGAGCTGGATAAGGGGAAATGATGATGATGATGATGATGATGATGATGATGATGATGATGATGATGATGATGATGATGATGATGATGATGATGATGATAGGGATTTGTCATGGCTTCTGAAAACACTGAGCAAAGTTCTCTGTGAAATGTAAAGAATTTTACCTTATCTTCTGGACACGGCATAAGCCCAAAAAGCCTATATCATGTCTGTAGGTACGGACCACGAAAGCATCAATGGGAACATATTTAAAAAAGTATTATGGTTGAAGTCGCCTTGTCAATATAAGGAACATAAAGAGATTATCAGCAATGGGAGAACACATAGTAGAAAATAATAAAAAATTCACAGACATTAATAGTGACATAGAATTAAAACACTCAGCCCAAAAAGGCAAGTTCATGAATGGTTTGGAAAATTTGGAAATTTATCTTGCACAGAAAAATAATATTGATTGAAGTTTAATTGAAAACAATTACAGATGAAAAACTATTATATAAAAACCAAACCAAACCCCATGGCACTACAGCCCTTGAAGGGCCTTGCCTACCAAGCGACCGCTGCTCAGCCCTAAGGCCTGCAGATTATGTGATGTCGTGCGGTCAGTGCGACAAATCCTCTCGGCCGTTATTCTTGGCTTTCTAGACTGGGGCCGCTATCTCACCATCAGATAGCTCCTCAATTCTAATCACGCAGGCTGAGTGGACCTCGAACCAGCCCTCGCGTCTAGGTAAAAATCCCTGATCTGGCCAGGAATCGAATCTGGGGCCTCCGAGAACAAGGCAGGCACGCTACTCCTACACCACGGGGCTGGCTTGTCCATTATATAAACTAGCATTTAATAATTTAAGGAAGAAAATAAAAAGATAAGGTTTGAAGATCTTGAGTTTATTTTGAAGTGATTGTCATTTAACTCTTAGACGGCAGAATTTAATATATTACATGGTCAGAGATCCAGTGTCACCGGCGGACATAGTAATAAAAAAACTCAACAGATGGCATTAAATGACACTTATAGGTCTGGCTGGATGGGGAATCCTCGAAGAGAGTTGCAAAATCTCCATGCCAGTTTTTACAAGCTGTGAGAGGCTATCGTGTTCAGTTAAGCGTGCGTCGCGAGTTCTGAGACCGGCTTTTTGCGATTTATATCGCTATTTTGCAACACGATTAGTAAGAAGAGGGTCAGTGAGAAATAGATCGCTTCAGTTTTGGACTCGACGGATGTAGATGAGCATGATTTTTCATTTGAAGGGTCTGAAGACACAAATTCAAATAGGGAGTCCTCTCGGGGCAAGAGCAACTCAAGTGCCCCAGAGAACTAAACAGGTGATGAAAGCACTGACATCAGTAACTTGGACCAAGGATCTTAAAGTAACTTTCTGATCTATATAATATTAATCAAGGATCAATTTTACATTCATATTTTCACTTGGCGACCAAACCTACATGGTATTTTTCACTTTTTGTGATACCGGAATTTTGACGTAATTCACCAGGAAACTGTAATTCAGGGAAACAACAGGCAACACCTCCAACTAGAACATGTAGAATCACAGACTGTCATCTCCAATGCTATCTGATAGAAGGGCTTTGATTGCCATAAACTTATTTGTGGAATGACTCTCATGCGCAAACATGCTGCGGGAAAATAAATCCATAATATCCTATGCACCTCTGCGGCAGAGTACATCCAATGTTCAAGGTAATTAATTAATATTACGTACATATGTATGTTTAGAGCTAGTGTTCGATAATTCTGGATGAGTTTTAATTTGCTATATTTTCGGTCAGCGTACAGACATAAAACACTTCTGCCTGCGTAGGGTTAACATCATCTTAATATTGAATATTTTATGCGATTGTGATTTCCTAATGTATCACAAATAATTGTTTGTTTATTGATATTATAAATTGTGATATAATAGTTCTGTTATTTAAATTCAGGCTAAACAATTGAAGATTGTTATACTATTCTTATTCTTTGATGTTGACATTAAGTTGGACTTCGATGATCGCTGATGAACAGAATATACAGTATATATTGTTCTAGAAACATGTTCAAAAACTAAATAGTTTCATTAATAAAAAGTGTACTGATGATGATTATGCCTAACATTTAGGTCATCGGACCATAAAAAAGTGTATTTACAAGGTGGATTCAACCATAATACTATTTTAAATAGTTTTTAATAGGTTTAGACGAGTCAATACAGGAATAAATACAGCACCTATTATGGTGAAGTTTATCAACACTGGCTAGTTAATTCATAATTTTCTGGAGGAGTCAATGCCATTTGCGGTAGTGTATTTGTAGTTTTTCTTGTTGTAATTGTAGTTTCTTATTAATGTGTATTAAGGAGTAAATGTAAGTTAATGATTTTAATGAAATAAAAGTATGAAATTAACTAATGAGTATCATGCAGGACATTATTTTTAATGATAAACGTCTACACTGCATACATCCAGAGAATTTACTACAGATAACAATATCCTAACACACATTTCGTATATTTAAATCAGATTAACCTCCTATGGGATTCATTAAGCACCAACATAGAATGTTCAGAAATTAAATATTGCGAGTAGGGGGTCACTGAGGTTGGTTTGTTTAATGAACATGTAATGAGAATGCAATTTTTTTTGTAGTTTTGAAAACCACCCATCTTATCTAAATCACCCTGTACCTTCCATACCTATGAATTTTATGACAAGGGCCTATTCCGTAGTTTTACCAAACAAAATCTGTTCAAATGAACAAAAGTGAATTGGAGGAATGCCTCCTTTTATTTTTATGAAGTCAACCATATTATCTGATGTTAGCTATGTCTCTCTTCGAGTCCAACCCTTCGTAAGGGTGTAGTGGCATCATGCGACAAGCCTTTTGGTGATCTGCCTCCAGGAATCTCTGCTTTTGGCACAGTGACTTGCTTGCTGTAAGCTCATCCTAGTCAAGCTCTTGATCTGGTCCATCCATCGTAATAGTGCACATCCTCTAGCTCTTCGGCCATTGACTTTTCCCTCTATGATAAGCATTTCCATTACCACCTATCTTCTGGCAATATGACCAAAATATCTGAGTTGTCCGTTTGTTAGCTATGTATGAAGGACAATATCTCAAGACAGTCATAAGATGCTCGAATGGAGTTTAAACACCTGAATCCAATATTTAAGATGCATTATTATTTTCACATTTCACCTTATTATAAAGACTTTTCATGGCTTTGTGCCCACGAGCGTTGCAGTCTCCACTAGTTGTTCCTTCTGCATGGAAACTCAGGTGTACTGAATTAACTTTCATCCAACGTTAATTACCTCTCCCCCTATCATAACCACGATACACGACCTGGCTCCTGTTTAACTATCTCCCTCAGTCACTCCAGGGTTTACAACCGCTCCCTTGTAGTCACTGCCACAAGAGATTTGCGTTCTCATAAGAGATTTAAGATGGATTGTCAAAATCACTGGCTGAGTGCTTCTAGCTGAGCATATTTTCATAGAAATTAGAAATGTGTTTGCTAGTTATAATTTTTCTTTACTGTATTTTCTTCTTTTGTTATTACTATTGTTAGTTTTATAATTATTATCATTCTTCATTTATATTAATGACGATGATGATGATTGTTGTTTAAAGGGGCCTAACATCTAGGTCATCGACCCCTAATGGTACGAAATGTAATGACAACTTAAAAGTCCAAAATCTTCCACTGACCAGAATTCAAAACACGACAACGAAGAATGAATGGATGGATATGAATTTAAAACAATCAGTGGATCCGACCCGCAATGTCCCACATTCCCAGAAAGTAGCATTAAACAATAGTATTACTGACCAAGGGAATGCTTCTAAAGCACAATCCTGAATCGATGATGCTTGTAGTCTAAACGGGTCCAAAATGCTGGTCATCGGCCCCCCATAATGGTACTTATCGGTAGGAAAGTAGAACCACGGTAATTGTCATACTGCGGTACTAATCAAAAGTAACGTAAACTCGTGGTATTCCACACAATATCGTATTAGTCACAGGTAATGAAATGCCCACATGTAAGACAGACTTATGGTGTTTCTTACATTGTGGCTCCATTTACAGGCAATGCAAACCTATGGTGTTCCTCACATAGGTGTACTAATCACACGGACTCGTACTATCCCATTGTGTTCCTCACATAGTGGAAACTGATCACAGGCAAGGTAGACCCATGGTGTCGCTCATATAGTGGTACTAATCAGAGGTACTGTAAAACCCAGCCGGAAACACACACTGTCACTACTACTCACAAACCTATTGTGTACCTAACATAGTGGTACTTCGCACAAGTAAAGGTGACCCATGGTGTTCCCCTGCATGGTGGTACTAATTACAAGTAGTCTCAGGGTTCTAATTCGATCATCTCTTGGTCGCCCCTTTAGTTGCCTCTTACGACTGGCAGGGGATACCATGGGTGTATTCTTCGCCTGTATCCTCCACTCACAGGAGGACGTGTGTTTGGTCCACGAGAGCTATTTTATTTCGTTTAAGTCCGCCGGCAAGCCGGTTAAGACGCCCCTATCTGCCCCCTGGGACGCGCCATGTGCGAGTTAGCACCGCCCCCCTGCTACGCCAGCGTAGTAGGTTTGTGTCATTTATACTGTCATGTTGTACAAGCTATGATCATTTCTATTATGACTATCTCCATGTTTGCTATTAATACTACTATATTTTTTTCTGAAATGATTTGTTAATAACATTTTAAATTTTGTAGTTAAGTGTATGAGAGGGCCTTAAGCCCTAACTTTGCCATGAATTAAGATTTACATATTGCATAAGCGAGGGGGAAGTCATACATCATTACAGACATCTTTGATAGGCTATACACTATGTGATCAAAAGTATTCGGACACCTGGCTGAACATGACGTACAAGTTCGTGGCGCCCGCCATCGATAATGCTGGAATTTAATATGGTGTTGGCCCACCCTTGACCTTGATAACAGCTTCCACTCTCGCAGGCTCAATCGGATGCTGGAAGGTAGCTTGGGAAACAGCAGCCCATTCTTCATGGAGTGCTGCACTGAGGAGAGGTAGCGATGTCGGTCCGTGAAGCCTGGCACGAAGTCGGCGTTCCAAAACATCCCAAAGGTGTTCTATAGGATTCAGATCGAGACTCTGTGCAGGCCAGTCAATTACAGGGATGTTATTGTCGTGTAACCACTCCGCCACAGGCCGTGCATTATGAACAGGTGCTCGATCGTGTTGAAAGATGCAATCACCATCCCTGAAGTGCTCTTCAACAGTGGGGAGCAAGAAGCTGCTTAAAACATCAATGTAGGTCTGTGCTGTGATAGTGCCACACAAAACAACAAGGGGTGCAAGCCCCCTTCATGAAAAGCATGACCACACCATAACACCACCGCCTCCGAATTTTACTGTTAGCACTACACACGCTGGCAGATGACGTTCACCGGGCATTCGCCACACCCACACCCTGCCATCGGATCACTACATTGTGTACCGTGATTCGTCACTTCACACAACGTTTTTCCACTGTTCAATCGTCCAATGTTTACGCTCCTCACACAAGGCAAGGCGTCATTTGGCATTGACCTGCATGATGTGTGGCTTATGGGCAGCCACTCGACCATGAAATCCAAGTTTTCTCACCTTCCGCCGAACTATCATAGTACTTGGAGTGGATCCTGATGCAGTTTGGAATTCCTGTGTGATGGTCTGGATAGTTGCCTGCCTATTACACTTGATGACCCTCTTTAACTGTCGGCGGTCTCTGTCAGTCAACAGAAGAGGTCGGCCTGTACGCTTTCGTGCTGTACATGTCCCTTCACATTTCCACTCCACTATCACATCAGAAACAGTGGACCTAGGGATGTTTAGGAATGTGGAAATGTCGCGTACAGACTTCTGACACAAGTGACACCCAATGACCTGACCACGTTCGAAGTCCGTGAGTTCTGTGGAGTGCCCCATTCTGCTCTCTCACAATGTCTAATGACTACCGAGGTCGCTGATATGGAGTACCTGGCAGTAGGTGGCAGCACAATGCACCTAAGATGAAAAACGTATGTTTTTGGGGGTGTCCGGATACTTTTGATCAGGTAGTGTATAAATAACCATGCCTATTCTGTACAACTCAATTAAGTATAAACAAGTTTGTCTACATTACCAATAGCACTGATTAATATTCAAGGAGAGGATATAATTGCTGAATGGTACGGACACAGTCTTGGAGAATGAATACAAGATGAAAATAAATCACTCAAAAACTAACGTAACAGAATGCAGTTGAATAAATTCAGGTGATGGAGGGAATATTAAATTAAGGATTAGATGAAGGCACAAAAGGAATATTGTTATTTGGGTAGTAGAATTACTGACGATGGCAGAAGTAAGGATGACATAAAATGCAGGCTGGCACAGGTGGTGGTGATTATTGTTTTAAGAGGAAGTACAACTAAGCAATCATCCTCTATTAACACTAATCAGAGCAAAAATACGGAAGGGGCCCGACACTTAGAAAAATAAAGATATTGGCCAAAGGAAGACAAGGGCTACGAAGGGCATGAAAATGAATGACTCCCTACGATTCGCAACCTAATACCGCCAGGATTGTAAAGAACAAGAGTTGACCAAGGGAGCCTGGATAGGATAGATCAAAGTGAGAAGCCTGGCACAGGTAAATGGAAGCAACGCCAAGATTCAGCTAAGGGCCTCATGGTCGCCAACCCACACTTCCAAGTTAAGAGCCCCTGGGGGCCCTTTCAGTCACCTCTTACAACAGGCAGGGGATACCGTGCTTGTTATTCTACTGCTCCCATCCACAGGGGAGCAGACTAGCACAAGCAAAGGAGGTCTTTCTTAACAAATGAAATTTGCTCATTTTGAACAAATATGAAATCTGGACAATGATTAGTTCAGAAAGAAGAGAATAGAAGCTCAAGAAATGTGGTGCTACAGAAGAATGCTGAAAGTGAGATGGGTAGAATAACGAGATACTGAACAGAATTGGTGAGAGGAGATCAATTTGACCAGAAGATAGAATGATGACATACATTAGGACACCCAGGTATTGTTCAGTTAGTTTTTGAGAGAAGTGTAGGCAGTAAGAATGATAGGGGTGGACCAAGGCATGAATATAACAAACAGATTAGAGCAGATGTACAGTGGCGGCCAAAAGTTTCTGAACAACCATTGAACTGTTAAAGAATGGACTGAGATTAAAAGAAAAACAACATACCTATGCAAGGAATTGACAAATATATATTATAAACTAATATTTTACAATAAAACTATGTTTTTACATTACATCTGAGCAAAAAATAGACAATATTTACTCTCATAGATCACTAGAACCTATCAACCTCTCTTCTCATCAAAGAAACTCCGCTTTGTTGCAAGTACATTTTTTAACTACAGTGAAACCTTGTTAGTGTGTTTCTCATTGACAAGTTTTTCCCGCTTAGCACGCAGTAAATTTGAAGTCCTGGTTCTCATTGTATTAAATATATATAAAAATACCTCACTAATCACGTCACAAATTTTTGCTATTACCGCTTGGTATAATAACATTTTTCTAGCCCTGAAAATGTTATTTGTCATCCCTTGTGGAAGAAACATGATTTCCAACTCAGGTAAGAGCCCTCGCCGCATTTGTGTGTTAACAGGAAGGCCTTAAATTCTTGAACTGCACAGGATAAGTTGCACCTTCGGGGAGCAAGCCATTAGCCTCAGAAATGCTCAGTTTTGCTTGCTGGTTAGCAGTGAAACTGCAGAATAACATAGTGAGCCTGTTTGTGCTTGTATTTCGCATTTCATTGAGAAGTTAGAAATGTATTTCGTGTTTAGTTGTACAGTGTAGGGTAGCGAATATTTGTCGTGCGATAGCCTACATCTGGAACATAACCGTGTGAAGTTAACCAGCGTGGTGCATGTGTGTGTCGTGATAGCCTAATTATGGATACGGAAAGAGTTGTGAAATTCCTTACTAATGAAGCCAAAAATTAAAGTCTGTCAGCAAGTCAACTGGCATCCACACTTTCAAGAGCGCAGAATTGGCATGAATTTTGAAACCTGCACATTCGAGTTTCGACTCGATCACTCAAATCGGTCTTGGTCAGTCAAAGTTTTGATCAGTTCAAAATGGCGGCCAAAGTCATTCTGTTGCAGTCGCACATGGCTGTGTATAACCTCCAATTCGTTGACTAAGTGTGTGACCAGAAAAATAACCAACTGGTCCGAAATAAACGGCTTCTACTAACATTTGTTTTAGGAGTGTGATCTGCAATATTACTTTGATATTTTTATGGGACCCGTTCAAATGTTTCCATATTTGTTGTTTGGTGTTTTTAACACTTTTACATGCACTATTATTTTATAAGCCACAGTGGAATAAGTCTCCGTATTTGTTCTCTCATGTTTTTCACACTCTCTTCTCACAGAGTTTTCACTGTACCCATGGATATACAATGTAAAATCCCATTATGTTGGAAAAAATCATATCTAGTGTTCCCATATCCCTGTTGGATAGTTTTTATTTGCGTATTCAGTAGTACGTTTTCTCGCTTAACACGTTCCTTTTCCTTGTCCCCTGCAGAAATGTCTTAATGAGGTTTTACTGTATTCTTGGCATTCTTCAAACAAGTTTTTCTAACACTGATGCAGGTATACTTTGCCAGCCATTCTGCAAGAGACCCACAGCTTTCCCGATGAAGAAGGACACTCTTTTCGGACTTGCTGATCCAACTCCTCCCACAGCAGGTCAATTGGTTTAAGTCCGGGGATTGGGAAGGAGAGGGGGTGGGGGTGGGGGTGGGGGCATTCCATTAAACACAATTCCCCAGAGTTTTGTTTGTTTTGCAGATAATTCATGCAATTGTGAGATGTGTCTCTGGGGTCATTGTCTTCTAGGAGGACAAACCCACGTTGCTGTCCAGGCGGAAGAGCATAACGTGATAGGACGGAATGGTAGCTGTTTTTGTCCAGTGTTCCTTGAATTCGGTGCAGTGTACCAACTCCACTGAATGTGAAACAATCCCAAACCATCACAGAGCCCCTCACTGTAGGTGTTATACAGTAGGATGCATTTTTTCCGATGTTGAACGTCGAACATAAACTCACAGCAATTATAATAAGAAGTATTTCTTGTCCACCTATTCAATACAAATCACCTTTTTGGTGTTTACACTTTCATACAATTAATTTCTCTAAGGGACGTGTTTCGCTCTTATAAAGAGCATCTTCAGCCATAATCTTAATCTTAAAATTATGTTCTTGAACAGTCATGAACATATTAAACAATCAATAGTCACTATTAAAATGACAGTAGTCTAAAAACCAAATTACATTACATCTAAAAAAACAACATTAAAGCTCTTCTTAAAGACGTGATAACATGAACAATTAAAATTATCACAATGTCAATTTAAAACTTTGTGTCTGAAACTATTACTGAATCTTCATCTTAAGTACAGTAGTAAATGTCTTTCTATAAATCAGCACCAAGACGCCGAGTGTTGGGCGGCGGGAAATAACCTGACTCCCTAAGGGGGCCAACGGCTTCGGGCGAATGAGCCCCTTTGGGTGGGGTGATGGTCCCCACAGTGGAGGAAATGCCACTGGAATCCATTACGCAGCGTCTGTTCTCCAGGTTAGGGGCGGCTGCACAAGGCGTCTGTACTCCAGAGGAGCGGCCTCATTATCACCTCACTGGATCACATCCAGAGTTGTAATTCGGGACCTAGTCCCACACAGGTGACACCTTGACAGTCAACCATGGAAGGTCTTTTAAGGAATACTCCACCGGCTGAACCAAGAGTTCAGAGAAGGCAGCATTCGGATACGGTGGGCTGCCACCTGAAAGATACCGTGAAGTCGGAGGCACGGAAATACCCCAGTACTACATACACGAATGAGACAAAATCAAGAATCAAACCAAAACAGATAACATACTTCTCTACACACAACATAAACTCACTCATGCAAACCGGTAAACTAAAAGTGATCACCGACATAATGGACCAACACAAAATTCTTATCATGGGATTACAGGAAATTAGAAACACTGACCAGGATGCCTTGGAATCTCAAGGGTACAGACTTTATAAAGGTATACCCGGGAAGAGAGTGATGAAGAATGTCCCACAATTTGGAACAGGATTTTTGGTCAGCCTTAAAATAATAAACTCAGTTCAAGAATTCAGATCACAGTCTCCACGACTCTCAACGCTCACCTTAAAGGCATCTAATAAAATCTATACTATAATAAATGCCCATGCTCCCACTAATGATAAAAACAACTCCTCAAAAGATCAGGAGGAAACAGGAGAATTTTGGGACCTATTGGACCAGACCATAGATAACATCCCCAAACACCATATAAAATTATTAATAGGCGACTTCAACGCTCAACTAGGCAGAGAAAGAAAATACCGTGACATCATCGGAAAATGGCCAGCACACAAGAAAACAAATAAAAATGGAGAGAGACTAGTTGACCTGTGTAGAAACCATAATTTAATCTCAAAATCTACATGTTTTAAGAGGAAACCTCAAAAACTCAAAACATGGAAACACCCTGACTACACTAAAGGAGAATGGCAACTGGACCACGTCTGCATGGACAAATACCACCACAAAGAGATCTATAACGTCAGAGTCCTCCGAGGAATAGACACAGGTTCAGATCACTACGTAGTTAAAATTAAAATTAAACTCACTCCCCAGAGGAGACAACAAAAGCAAGCCCTTAAAACTAAAAGAAAAATAGATCCTACCCAGCTAATCAACAACAAAAATTACCAGAAAGCAACTGAAAAAATAAAAATCACAGACAAACTTGAAGACTTAGTACAAAACCTTAAACAAATTGCAGAAGACCTAGCTCCAATTAAACCACGTAAAAAACACCAATGGTGGAACAGTGAATGTGATGAAACAGTGGAGAAAAGACATCAGGCATGGCTATTACATCAGTCCCAAAAGACAGAAATATCCTATCAAAAGCTAGTAAAACAGAGAAAAGAAACTACCCAAGTCTTAAGAAGAATAAAAAGACAACATCATAAGGACACCCTGCAGTTAATTGAAGAACAGTTCAGTAAAACTAAATCAAGGGACTACTACAAAACCTTCAGAAAGCAGCTCCAAAAATATGAACCCCCGACCCTACTGATGAAGGATGAAGATGGTAAGCTGGCCCATAACAATAAAGACAATGCAGAAATTCTGGCTAAACATTTCAACAAGCTTTTAAATTGTGAGGAACCTACAGAACTGCTTCATTTGGACACCAACACCCCCATAAAAACATCACCAGAAAACATCAATCCCCCCACAATAAAGGAAGTCTACCAAGCTCTGAATAAATTAAAAAACTACAAAGCGCCAGGAGAAGATCAGACCTTTGCGGAAATCTGGAAATATGCAGGAACCTCAGCAAAAGTTGCCCTCCATCAACAACTTGTCTCTATTTGGATTAAAGAAGAACTACCAGAACACTGGACAACAGCCCTCATTCATCCTCTGCACAAAAAAGGGGACAAAACCGACCCTAATAACTACAGGGGAATCTCTCTCCTAGACATAACATACAAAATATTTTCAATAATCATCCTTAATAGGATAAGTTTACAACTTGAGAAAGAACTAGGAGAATATCAAGGAGGTTTCAGACCCTGGAGGAGCTGTCCTGATCAGATCATGAGTCTTAAGTTGATAATGGACTATAACAGGAGAAGAAACAGAGATATGGTGATAACATTTGTAGATTTCAAGAAAGCTTATGATTGCATCCATAGAGAATCTCTGTTTAAAATTTTAAGACACCTTGGACTACACCCCAAATTAATAAACATGATAAAATTGACTCTCACCAATACCAAGTCAAAAGTGAAGTTTAGGGGTGAAACATCAGAGACATTTGAAATTAAAACTGGACTACGGCAGGGAGATGGGCTCTCACCACTATTATTTAACTGTGCTCTAGAAATGGTAATGAGGGAATGGTTTAGAAAATGTCCCCCCAAAATAAAGATTGGCCGAAAAATCAAAACAAATTGCCTGGGTTTTGCTGACGATTTAGCATTACTAGCAGTGGACATAAAAGAAGCAAAAACCCAGATATCAGAACTTCAAAACATTGCAAATAAAATTGGCCTCAAAATATCATTTGAAAAAACAGAAATTATGCCCCAAAAACCAACACAACTAAAAGAAGTCACCATAAATGGTAATAAAATCAAAATAGTAACTCAGTTTAAATATCTTGGAGAAGTAATAACACATAACTTAAATGAAAAAATCTCAATCCAAGTAAGAACAAATAGATTAGCTAAAGCACAAAAATTAACATGGGATATCTACAAAAAGAAATGTCTATCAATAAATACAAAAATAAAACACTACAACACAGTTATAAAACCGGAAGCTACATATGCAGCAGAAACACTCTTTTACCTGAATAAACAATCGAAGACTGACAGACTTCAGAAAATTGAAAGGAGGATTGGAAGAACCTGTATCAACAAAAAATATCAGAAAGATGGACAGTGGCGGTTAATACCTAACAAAGTCGTGTACAAAGAGCTAGAACCCATTACAGATACTATGCGTAAGAGGAGACTGGGATTCTTTGGACATATCATGAGGATGCAGGACTCGAGACTTCTGAAACAACTAGTACAACACAATCTCGTCTCAAAAAATACCACAACAGGATGTAAATGGATCAGAGAAGTAAGAGAGGATCTGAAGGAAATAGGCCTTACAACAGAAGACACCAAAAATAAGATAAAATTGAATACAAAACTCAAGAATACAAACCTCCGCTTTACCCTTACACAAAACAAACCAACAACACGCACATTTTCAACTGAGGAAAGGGCACGAAGATCGGAGCGTCTGAAGAAGTACTGGGAGGACCGCAAAGCCCGAACAATCCCTTCAAAGAGACCTGAACGACGGACTGACTAAAGTGATCCTATGTGGTCATAAAAGAAGAAGAAGAAGAAGAAGAAATCAGCACCAAGGTGAACACCAAACTTACTGAAAAACGAAAATAAAATGCAACTTATGTGACGTGGTGTGTACAGAATGTGTGTTAAAATAGAGTGCCCACAAGTTGAAATGTGAAAACACAATAATCCATATTGCTTTAAACATAATGGACAGGAGGTATAGAACGTCGTGCTTGACCTCTGGCCAATTTATACAGATACCTCGCAAATTTGCACAACATAGCTTACTACCTACATTTGTAAACAAGTTGATCAGCATTTTCAACTAGAGCCCACATTTGACTCCTGCTCATATTCTGCGTCCTGTCTGTTATGTTTAAAGCAATATGGATTATTATGTTTTCACATTTCAATTTGTGGGCACTCTATTTTAACACACATTCTGGACACACCACATCACATAAGTTGCATTTTATTTCCGTTTTTCAGTAAGATTGGTGTTCACCTTGGTGCTGTTTCATAGAAAGACATTTACTACTGTTCTTAAGACAAAGATTCAATAATAGTTTTAGACACAAAGTTTTAAATTGACATTCTGATCATTGTAATTGTTCATGTTATCACGTCTTTAAGAAGAGATTTAATGTTGTTTCTTTAGATGTAATGTAATTTGGTTTTTAGACTACTGTAATTTTAATATTGACTATTGACTGTTTAATATGTTTACAACTGTTCAAAAACATTTTAAGATTAAGATTATGGCTGAAGATGCTCTTTATAAGAGCAAAACATGTCCCTTAGAGAAATTAATTGTATGAAAGTGTAAACACCAAAAAGGTGATTTGTATTGAATAGGTGGACAAGAAATACTTCTTATTATAATTGCTGGGTATAACATCATTCAATACAGAGTAACCATGAGGATAATGACCTGTAATGGAATATAAACTCGTCCCACTTGCCCGGAAACCTTCGCAAAACTTGATTGCATTAATATATTCCGTCATTAAAAAATCATTTCACATATTCATGCAGGTACATATGTTTTGTCCAGAAACTTTTGTCTGGCAGTGTAAGATGCGGAAGTAGATTGAAAGGTTAGCAAAGGACGGGATAGCACGGACAGCCGCATCAAACCATTCTATGAAGTGATGACCCAAATACTCACCAGAATAAAATGTGTTAATTTTTGCCAATTCTTTGTCACAGACATGAAAAAACTGCTCATCAAACTTGGCAAAGTACCGCGTCAAAACTTCTGGCTCAACAAGCTCCGCAGAAGGCGCCTGCTCAACAGCTGCGTACAACATGGCCTTCATCTCCTAAAACAAAGAAAAATGAATATCCTCAGTGGGCAAAACAAACGTACACATCACAGTTGGTCAAGATTTAAATTAAATGATTTCATTACTTAAATGGGAATTTGATTATTTAAAGGTCTAATAATACACAAGAGGTGAAGTGCGTTCACAACTTAGAAATAAATTAAGATGATGATTGTTCATGGCCTCTTGAATATGGGTAACTGTTATTATACTGTAATACTTTTTTGCGTAACAGAGTTTATTTCTGTGTCCTTATCCATTTTAGATTATGATTTGAATTATTTCACTAATATTTCTGTGCATATGCATCAGCGGCACTAACCGATGACCCTTCCATCTGCAGTGGAATTGGGGAAAAAATTATTTGTTTGGTTGTAGATATTCAATAACTTTCCTACGGCAGATAAGTTTTTGAACTTTTCCGGCAAAAATGCTGCTTGGCAAAGTCTGTGTCACTGCTGTGTGAACAATCGCTGTACAATGGTCCTAGTCAATACAGTATCCTCTAATAGTGTACTGCAACAAATACAGGAAGGTATGGCATTGTTTGGAGTCAATTACTTCTGTCTTTTGCAGAATTCCATGAAATATTGCTCATTACACAAGCCTGGCTGTGCTGGACACACTCTACAGTAGAGCATGCAGTCATGCGCTGCCGCCCCCTTCTTACACTGCATGGCTTCTGCGATCTATGCCTATTCTCATAAACCACACATTTACTGGCGAAATGTGAAAATGTGTTCCTCTAGGAGGTATGATAGATTTTGGGAACCTATGAGGTGGTGTTTCATCCGCTGAGAAGGCCCTGCAACCTCACTGTTCTCTGTTGACATTGCAGAAAATGACGCCGAATTGTAACGACTACAGAGATAGTAACTCATGCCAGTTGGAGAATATTTTTAACATCATCTTAACAATGCACAGATAACAGGTCCACTTGTTTACATAGGTACTAGCAGAAATCACCATCACTTCCCACTACCCAGCTCTAATCGGGTAGGGGCAAATATGGTTCCTCTCCACTTTCTTCGGTCCTTCCATCTCATTACATGTAATAAATATCATTTTTGGTCCGTATTGATGATATTTGATTGAAATAATAACATTAAGTTATTTATTAGACCACCTAATCAATACAAAATCGTCTTGGATGATTTACATAAATTTGTTAGCTAATAGTGGTACATGTTTCGCCTTCCCTGAAGGCATCATCAGCCATAGTCTTAACCTTAAATTAAAAATAAGCATCTAAATAACATGTAGTAATGAAATGAATTTTAAAATCTTGAAGAGATTTGAAGTAAAATAACATTAAAAATAACAATGATGGTTTAAGCATATTATTAAGCGGAGGAAAAGAAACTAACAAGGATTCCCTTAGTAGCGGCGAGCGAACAGGGAAGAGCCCAGCACCGAATCTCGCAGGTTCACCCTGCCGAGAAATGTGGTGTTTGGGAGGGTCCACTTATCCCGGGAACCTGCGGCGAGTTCAAGTCCTTCTTGAATGGGGCCACGCTCCGCAGAGGGTGCCAGGCCCGTAGAGACCGCTGCGGCTTCCGGGAGGATCTCTCCTTAGAGTCGGGTTGCTTGAGAGTGCAGCCCTAAGTGGGTGGTAAACTCCGTCTAAGGCTAAATATGACCACGAGACCGATAGCGAACAAGTACCGTCTTCCTTACTTGCTCCGTAGTGCTCCAAATCCAAGCCAAGTTGAGCCGAGCTTAGCCGAGTACCCCAGAGACGAAGCGCTGGTCCGAGCCGAGCCGAGTGGGACCGATACACTGTGCACAGGAACTCTGTGCCTCAATTTGCACGCGTGAGATTTTGGGCATTTGAGAGGCCTTGATCTAGGTCATCAGCCCCTAATGGTATGAAATGAGACAAAATGTAATGACAACTTAAAAGTCCAAAATCCTCCACTGACCAGAATTCAAAACATGAGGATGAAGAATGAATCGATGGATATGAATTAAAAACAATCAGTGGATCTGACCCGCAATGCCCCACATTCCCAGAACTAGCATTAAACAATAGTATTACTGACCAAGGGAATGCTTCTAAAGCACAATCCTGAATCGATGATGCCTGTGGTCTAAAGGGGTCCAAAATCCAGGTCATCGACCCCTCATAATGGTACTTATCGCTAGGAAAGTAGAACCATGGTATTTGTCATGTTGCAGTACTAATCAAAAGAAGCGAAGACTCGCAGTATTCCACACATTATGGTACTACTCACAGGTAATGTAATGCGCACATGTAATACAGACCTATGGTGTTTCTCACATTGCGGCACCATTTACAGACAACGCAAACCTACGATGTTCCTCACATAAGTGCAACTAACTACAGGGACTTGTACTATCCCATGGTATTCCTCACACAGTGGGTACTAATCATAGGCATGGTAGACCCATGGTGTCGCTCATATAGTGGTACTAATCACAGGTATGGCAGACCCATGGTGTCGCTCATATAGGGATACTAATCACAGGTACTGTAAAACTCAACCGGAAGCACACACTGTTGCTACTAATCACAAACCTATTGTGTACCTAACAGTGGTACAACGCGCAAGTAAAAGCGACCCATGGTGTTCCCTGCATGGTGGTACTAATTACAAGTAGTCTCATGGTTCTAATTCGATCATCCCTTGGTCGCCCCTTTTAGTCGCCTCTTACAACAAGCAGGGGATACCGTGGGTGTATTCTTCGTCTGCATACCCCACCCACAGAGGGCTGTGTGTTTGGTCCGCAACAGCTATTTTATTTCGCTCAAGTCCGCCACCTATCCGCCCCCTGGGACGCGCCACATGGGAGTATCACCCCTCTCCCTGCTATGCCAGCATAGTAGGTTCATGGTACACTCAATTTAATGCTGTACAATAAAACATGTCCATCTCTTGTACACATGTCTTTTCCAAATTCATTCACTAGCTGAATCAAAAATACACTCGGTGATACCAAGCAAGTGGCTGTCTGGTTTGCGTCACGGTAGTTATCAGCTTGCGTTTGGAAGATAGTGGGTTTTCCATGATTTCCCTATTTCACAGAAGGCAAATGCTGGGGTCGTGTCTCAATTAACGCTACAGTCACTTCCGTCCCACTCCTAGCCCTTTCCTATTCCATCGTCACCATAAGGCCTGCCTGTGTCCATGCGACATCAAGCAAATTGTTTCACTTTTGGCATTTTTGTTGCACAGTACTACTTGGGAGGATAATTCTGTACTGAAGGGGAAAGTTATATAACTGTTGTTTCTAATTTCCAGCTGTTCTTGGCCTTGAAATACGCGGGGGTGAACAACTGGCTGCAGGTGGCGAGGTCGAAGGCTAGTGAATTGCTTGAGCTTGAAACACATTACAAAATACTTTCTCCTAATTATCAGAGTTCTGTATTCTGTTCTCGGAAACAAGACTCACAGGTATAAATCCTTTCCTTACCCTTTCTTAGTCACCAACTACTGCTGGTCAGTTTGCTTGGCCATGAAAGATATGTAGCATTTTTAACCATATGTAAGAAACATTTATATTTTTTTATGCTGCCATAAAAATGTACACATTTAAAATGAACTAAACATTCTTCAAAATGCTACATACACAAGTTGGTTTCTACGTTTTGGAAACCATGCTCCAGCACAGCCGTGCTATCATTCTTACCAAAGTTTGCCGACCTACGTCCCCTCGCCCTTCCCACTCCACACCTGTTTACAGTGGGCAGGTGAAGATGAGCAGTTGTGAGCAAGCGCTCGTGAAAAACAGTCGCTATGTTTTTCAAGCATCAACAGTGTGATAGAGGTCGCACGAAGGATGTGAACGTGTTCGACATGTCTCGATCTGGTCACCGACCAGTAAGTACGGAGTGTGTCCGCATTAGTGGAGATGCATCAGATTCGATCTTAACGCATATCATTACCCCATGGCAGATCGTTAATGCAGCTTACTAATGTTCATTTTTGCAAAACAATCTGCGAGCAGCTCTGGGAAGAAAACGGCGACACTTTATGGATAACGCAGCCATCATTCTGAACAACAATGCTACAGCACATACAACAGGAATTGTGTCTCAATTGTTTAATTGCTGGGGTGCACTATCACTCCACATACTCTCCGGATGCAAGTCCCTGTGACTTCGATCTAATCCCTAAGATGAAGCGCTTCCATAGAATACTGAAGATGTTTTTCAGGCCATCGACCGCTCTCTTCGCACCATCAACAAACTGGGCAGTGCCAACGGGATCCAATGGGTTTCAAATTGCTGGAAACACATCGTACGCAATGCTGGTGACTGTATCGAATTCCTAGGTAACTTAGAACCATGTTTGTATGCTATGTATCAATAAATGAAATAGTTGCCAAAACTTAAAAATCAACCAGAAAATGAAAATAAAAACATGTTGCAGAATAAGTTTCTATACAACTGAGCAATGTCCTAATGAAAAGGGGGAAAGAAAGATAATATTACAACAACATCAGTAAGTTGACTGAAAGCAGACGACTAGACAAAAATGATATTCACAGGTTGTAGATGTGAGATCCGAAACTGGATGAAGGCTGGCACAGTACCACAAGTTCCAAGCATTCACCTAGAACTGCAATATCACAACATGCCATGGACCTCTTCGTGCATGTTAATTTCTTTTTCTTAGAATTTGTTTTACGTCACACCGACACAGATAGATCTTATGGCAACGATGGGATAGGAAAGGCCTAACAATGGGAAGGAAACAGCCGTGGCTTTAATTATGGTACAGCCCCAGCATTTGCCTGGTGTGAAAATGGGAAACCACAGAAAAATATCTTCAGTGCTGCCAACAGTGGGGTTCGAACCTACTTTCTCCTGGATGCAAGCTCACAGCTGCATGCCCTTAACCACATGGCCAACTCGCCCGGTGTGTCGCTAAAACATTTCCATCAAGGGTTATGAATTTTATGTTGTTGGTCTGTATTGAACTGAGATTACATATAAATTATAAACATAAAAGTTTTCCACCTATTCAATACATAGTTATATTTACAATACGTGTATTTACATTACATGGGACAAGTTTCAACCCTACTCGGGGTCATCATCAGCCATATTTAAACAATACACAATATTTGACGAAATCCTAAAACATGTTTCTAAGAAGTAAGGGCAGTATGAAATAAATATATAATTAACACTATGATATGAGGTTGAATTAGGTAAAGTGCTATGGTGCTCAAAATGTTGCAAATGAAAGTGAAATTTTACGAGTGACAATAGGTGAGCAATATAATACAAGCACACAAATACGTTAAAAAGTCTGAGTATAGAAGTACAAATGAGATGCTCTATGTTGTGGATCAACTTGAGACACGGTGTTTCAGATAGAATTCAGTAGGTTCTGGCAATACATTACGGTTGTGGACCGAGTGTTATGGTTCTAAGACTGAACACAATATACTGTAACATGACATTTATAATAAAAGTATACATGTACAGATGTTTTGAGTAAACAAATGTGTAGATAATACACTCTAGAAGAATCTGTGACGAGTTGATTATACACTGCATCAGCTTAAGCAGAAATTTGATACTTGGTGTATTAGGTAACCAAGCTATGTTGATATGGCTGCAGGGTTGATTGTTGGAACTGTGCAGACTGAATATGAAGTCTTCTGCAGCTGCAGATTACCTGATTCAAGAACTGGAAAAAATCCAAAGAAAAGCAGCTCGATTTGTTCTGGGTGATTTCCGACAAAAGAGTAGCGTTACGAAAATGTTGCAATGTTTGGGTTGGGAAGAATTGAGAGAAAGAAGAAGAGCTGCTAGACTAAGTGGTATGTTCCGAGCTGTCAGCGGAGAGATGGCGTGGAATGACGTTAGTAGACGAATAAGTTTGAATGGCGTTTATAAAAGTAGGAAAGATCACGATATGAAGATAAAGTTGGAATTCAAGAGGACAAACTGGGGCAAATATTCATTTATAGGAAGGGGAGTTAGGGATTGGAATAACTTACCAAGGGAGATGTTCAATAAATTTCCAATTTCTTTGAAATCATTTAGGAAAAAGCTAGGAAAGCAACAGATAGGGAATCTGCCACGTGGGCGACTGCCCTAAATGCAGATCAGTATTGATTGATTGTAAGTAGACACTGCGCGTGGTGATATTAATGGGTGAGAGTTCCAACATTTTGAGCACTTCGCCTAATTCAACCACACATCATAGTGTTAATTATATATTTATTTCATACTGTTCTTACTACTTAAAAACATGTTTTAGGATTTTGTCAAATATTGTGTATTGTTTAAATATGGCTGATGATGACCCCGATACACCAACTAGTCCCATGTAATGTAAATACACGCATTGTAAATATAACTATGTATTAAATAGGTGGAAAACTTTTATGTTAAAAATTTATACGTAAAACCTTTACTACGAAGTACTTCAGCAATGAAGGATTTGATTTTATGGTGGCAGGAGTTCCTCAGTACATCATCGAATGGACGAGATCCAAGGTCGTGAGCCAGCGTTTCATTCTCCCAGCGGCATCACCGGCAGATATTATAGTCCAAAGATCTGCCCGGAACAGTTCTTACTGCAGTAACGTCAGTTGTCATTTTAATAGCTTCACTGCAGGAAAGCCTTCGTGATGTTTTATCCAGACGTTTGCAGGTGTATAGGCTATTATTTATATAACTCCACTATGATGCCTTTATGAGGTAATGCAGACCAGATAAACATACCATAATACGTAGTCTAATAGGGTACGTAGCCTTATATTAATTGAAAATGAAAACCTACAATCTGTTTTCCAGTCTTTGACCGGGTCAGGGATGTAATGAATGAAACATATATAGGCTGTTATTACAATGGGGTCGCCACTCCCAAGGTGATTTATTAATGAGTGATAAATGCTATGAAATGATAATGGAGAGTGTTGCTGGAATGAAAGATGACAGGGAAAACCGGAGTACCCGGAGAAAAACCTGTCCCGCCTCCGCTTTGTCCAGCACAAATCTCACATGGAGTCACCGGGATTTGAACCACGGTATCCAGCGGTGAGAGGCAGACGCGCTGCCATCTGAGCCACGGAGGCTCCCCTTATATTAATTATGGTATTAAATTTATAACAGAAAGCCCTTTTAACAATTGATAAATCTTTGGTGTATCAATTCAATTTTAAACTGCATTATTTTTTGTAACTTTATTCTGCACTAACATGAACAACACTGATTGACATAAATCAAACTGTTTGTAACATAACTTTTCCTGCCTTCAGTCTTTATACATATGTGCATCTCTGCTTGCTCGACATCGATTGGCTCGTGAACAACGACCATTCCTATCTCGTATCGTTACTGGTGGTGAGAAACTGTGTCTTTATGCTAACATAAGGAAAAGAAAGGAATATCTCAGCCTAAACAAAAAAGCAACTCTCCGTATAAAAAGACCTGCGCACATCCACAAAAGATAATGTTATGCATCTGGTGGAACAGCGATGGTGTGCTGTACTATGAATTGCTTCCCCGAGGTGTAACCATCACTGCTGACATTTATTGCCAACAACTGAGACGTCCTGCAAGCGCAATCCAAGAAAAATGACCAGCAAGCCTGGATGAAGTGATGCTGCTCCATGATAATGCCTGAGCACACTCTGCTAACCTGACACACACTATACAGGAGTTGGGTTGGGAAGACGTTCCATACCCACCGAATTCACCTGATCTCGCACCCTCATATTTTCACCTTTCCGCTCTCTATCGAACAACCCTCAAGGAACTTCCTTTCTGGATGAAAATGCACTCTGAACATGGGTTGACAAGTTCTTCGACTCAAAACCATGCGATTTCTACAGGCGTGGAATTGAAAAGTTACCATAGCGTTGGCAGACTGTTGTAAATAGTGAAGGAGAATATATTAATGATGATTAACTCCCCTCTTAAATGTATCTGATAGTTTAATAAACTTATGGAGAAACACTAAGAACGTATGCACCAACCTTGCAATATATTTTAAAAAATACAAACATATAGGATCAAATGTAGAGGCCTCAATGTAGAAAGGTATCCAGGAAGGGCAAGTGTTACGATGAAAGAGGGGGCCCCCACTGCCTTAAGTAGAGTTGTGTACTGTCTTTTAGAAATAAAGTAGACCTCTTGATCTCAGGCAACTATTGAAATGTGATGGAAAAAATCTATACATATAAAATAAGACTTTTGTCTGTACATTGCTCAGAATTTAAAAAGAATGGCACTTCTATACTGGTCGTGTCCACAGTAACAAGGAAACGCACTTTTTACTTTTCCGTAATTTCTGTCCGTCTGTATGTATGTATGTATGTATGTATGTATGTATGTATGTATGTATGTATGTACAAGCATCACGAGAAAACGGCTGAAGTGAATTTAATGAAAATCGGTATGTAAAATCGGGGAATGGACCACTATAATCTATGCTATAAATAATTTTATTCACTCTGAGGGAAATGGTAGTTTAGAGGAAGGCCTAAAATTTAATTCTCAAATGTTTATGTTATTCGTGGTCCTATCGATAAATACTGCATAAGGAAAGTTATGTAGAATTAAGTTTCCAATCATTTATGTCTGATACATTTTACTGTATCGGCTGTGATAACAGAGATATTCATGAATTTGTATTTTTGTTGCCAAGTCCACATCAACGCTGAGCTACGAGAAAATGACTAAACAGAATTTAATGAAAATCGGTATACAGCGTCGGGGAATAATATAAGAAACTACAGTGTAAGCTATAAATAATTGTATTCACCCCGGATGAAATGGTAGTTTAGGGGAAGGTGCCTAAAGTTTAATTCTTAAATACCTATGTTATTGGTCCTATTGAAAAGTACTACATAACATAATTTACAGAGAATATGATTATTTCCGATCATTTATGTTTTATACAGTTTTACCGTACTATGATAAGAGTGGTATTTGAGAGTCGAAAGAAAGCTAAATGTGAAGGCCTACAATATTGAAAGCTCATAAAATTGATCAACAATAACATTATGTTAACCATTGTTTGATGTGATGTTCTTTGTCTCTTTTCCTGCCACTCATCTCTGATAGATGGGATTACTGCTGTGAAGCTAGTATAACAGTCTGCCTGAATAGTGGCGGGAAACAGCAGGGGAATTAGATAATTTCCATCTCTAGCATACCATTCATCTGGTTCATATATTTTCTGATACTACTGGTACATAACACGCTGGTTCATCATAGTATTCCAGCTATTCGATCCCTACTCTGACACGCTGATTGGATTGATCAGTATACACAATTAATGGAGTAATAGCAGAGGCCAACTTATGACCTGGTCTAGAATTACAATTACAGCTCCACAATTTACTAAATAACTCAACCCTGAAATGAGATGTTTCTTAAGAAAAGCTTCTTCCTCTCCACTTTTATTAAATTCTACATTCATTTTATTCCAAATTAGCAGCCAAGAGAGGATTTCCCCTCTGGCTTGGAGGAAAAATTTACCTCCAAGTCAGACAGATTTTCCCCTGCCAGTGTAGAGAATTGAGATTTTCCAACTCATCGGGTACTCCTAGGAAACAGAGAGTATTCCTTTTTTACAAGTTGCTTTACGTCGCACCGACACAGATAGGTCTTACGGCGATGATGGGATAGGTAAGGGCTAGGAGTTGCAAGGAAGCGTCCGTGGCCTTAATTAAGGTACAGCCCCAGCATTCGCCTGGTGTGAAAATGGGAAACTACGGAAAACCATCTTCAGGGCTGCCGACAGTGGGGTTCGAACCCACTATCTCTCGAATACTAGATACTGGCCATACTTAAGCGACTGCAGCTATCGAGCTCGGTAACAGAGAATAAAAGGGCATAGTTTATGCCCTGGGACTCTCCAATCCCCCCCCCCCCCCCCCCCCGAAAATAAAAGAGTGCTCACGGCTGTCTGCGACCAGCTCATCCCTGCTCTGGAACTTTGGACTCTTAGACCGGCAGCATATTACAGAATGGAAATTCTAAGTTCCCAAGGAGGGAATTAGATATTTTTCCACCAATAGAGCATGTCAAAAAACAGATCTAGTGATGTGCGCGAGTGATGCCTGGAATCGCGGTACTCGATTCTTTCGAGTCCAGGCTCGGACTCGCTTCGCTTGCGAAGGCTCGATGATAGCATGACGTCACACGTTCGCTCACTCGCCGGCTCGTAGATGGATGAAGCATGCGTACAAGCGGTCGCTGAGGGTTTATGGGATTGCGACAGCGCGGTACGATATGAAAAAACTGAATGAATGCGCAAAAGGAATAACCTAAATTTGATAATTACTTGAGAACGATAATAATGCCACTTAATACGCATAATAAGATATGAAAATATCCGTTTACGGCGTCTCGCACACACTTCACTGAATATGCCATCTATTCTAATATTGATAATATAGCTTATCTGGCCTTCATAGCCCAACTTGACCGGTTCGATACTGGTTTATTCCGGTAGTATTTGAAGGTGCTCAAATACGTCAACCTCGTGTCGGTAGAATTATTGGGACGTAAAAAATCTCCCGGGGGACTAAATGCGGTACCTCGGCATCCCCGAAAACCATACAAATGTACGTACTTGGACGTAAACGTTATAACATTATTATTATTATTATTATTATTATTATTATTATTATTATTATTATTATTATTATTATTATTATTATTATTATTTCAAATCCCTGTCACGGTATGTATGTTGTAATTAGTGTATTTTAAACATGTGCTATTTGTAGCTTATAGACGGTATTTCTGCACACATTGTATTGCTTCGCTACTGGTAACTTATATCTCATGTAGCCATTATGCATATACACGGGCGTAGATGTGCTAATATGATCGGTAGTATGACAGATTTATTGTAACCATAGCCTATTGCTAACCGCACCAAAGCCTACAATCGTCTGGGGGAACAGGTGAATTACAGCAGTTTATATGTACATCATACTTTCGGCAGATATAATGTCGGGTATTAAGATGAGGCGTCCAGAATGTGGCGTACGTTCACGCAGCAAATCAGCGGACAGAACGTCATTCTGTTCTAGCTAAACAGCTGACAGTTTGTTAGTAAGTCACAACCTTTAGTGCCTATGATGATGATAATAATAATCATAACAATCGAATTATTGACGACCGATGACTGAACAACATCAATCATCAGCAGCAAACATATTGCACTCCACACCACAAAAATATTCTGTGGGTGACCCTGAATGCCGTGCACTCCAGTACAGTAGATTTTAGTTCTAAGGCATGTCCACAGATAGCGACACCAGTATGCTTGGACTCGAGTCTGGAGTCGAGTAATACCGATTCTAAGAGCACATTACTCGATTCTACTCGATTCCGTCGCTAGCCCATCACTAAACAGATCAGATGTAAAGCTTTTCAGGCATTTGCTCTATTAACCAGCGTTTCGTCTTAGGTCTGACACTAGACTCATCAGAGTGGGATGTGTCAGACCCTACCCACTGATGCTGGGGTGTATGCAGGTGATCTTATCAGAAGCCCTATATAAGAGACACAGTCTGATTACTGCATACGGGAGCTAAAACTCCACAATGGAATTATTGCCCGCCTAGCAATTCCGAATGGAAATTCTAAGTTCCCAAGGAGGGAATTAGATATTTTTTCACCAATAGAGCATGTCAAAAAACAGATCAGATGTAAAGCTTTTCAGGCGTTTGCTCTATTAACCAGCGTTTCGTCTTAGGTCTGACACTAGACTCATCAGAGTGGGATGTGTCAGACCCTACCCACTGATGCTGGGGTGTATGCAGCGTTGTACTGTTCATTAAAAGTGAGAAAATGTGTGGTTTTTCATTTGACTGAGTATTTCATACGAGAGCACTGCTTTTAATCGGGACCTTCCTACTGGCGTCATTGTAATGACCTATGTTGATTTCAGTTGGGAAAACTACTAAGACAGTCTTTCTGAGGATATAAAGAGGCAGGTGGAGCTATGCAATTTATTACAATTTTACACACAATGTGTACACTACGTAACCTAGAATTCTGTATACCATGTAGAATTCCTTAGCAAAGCACGGGTACGTCAGCTAGTATTAAATAAATACAAATTCAAATATGTTCTTGATATAAGTGGTAATGGCCGATTTTAATTTTTCGTCAGTAACAGGCATACAACTTGTGATCTACTTAATCTGCCATGACGCATACTCAGTATTTTAATATATGCGCTGACTGCAGCATACCAGCATGGAGTAAAAATACAAATGAAGCTTTAATTTCCTATTTAGGGCCTACTGGTTTTTGAGGTCACTCTCTCTCTACCGTAACTGAACTGCATGTGCGACACTCTAGTGGCCACCAGATGAATTAAATGTGGAATTGCCGCTTCATTTCTTTAAATCAAATCATGAATGTCGGGTGCAAGAAAATTCAGAAGGAAACAAAAAGGGGAAGTTCCATACTGTGTTGTGTTGTAATAGGTACAGAAATACTACTTACGGAATATTCTATCTTTTTCCTAAGAGGATATCTGAGGCAGAAATGCGGCAAAAATGGATTCAAGCAGTGAATCATAAAAAGTACGTTTTGTCTTTTTTCACTCATTGACAGAAGTTATAGATCTACACAAAAATATATTTTCTTTTTTCTATTAGACCAGATGGTTCATGTTGGGAACTAACACTACACTCAAGAATCTGCAGTGTACATTTCATATGTAAAATTCACTCTGGCCATCCTGAAAATCCTGCATATGTCTCTACAATCTTTCCAAAATAATATAAGAACAGGAATATTTAAAATGATTTGGCTGATGAGTATTTCAAAAGGGTGATAAATACAACCTGTGACAATAAAGTTCAGTGAATGAAGTCAGAACGGTCGATCCGTCAACACTGGCGACACACAACGCTGCACCTGCGTAGCAGCAGGTTTTGACCACATGCTCCTAACGTTGTTCAGTTGAGCATCGTGTGTGTGTGTGCCGTATAAGACTTGTTTGACACAGTGCGTGTTTAGTGTGTTGGTTCTGAACTGCGAACAGGAACATGAACGACCAAAAGATCAATGTATAGTTTTGTTTTAAGCTTGGCAAGACACCAATAGAACCACATGCGATGCTGGTACGTGTTTATGAAGACGAAGCACTGTCCTTGAAGTGTGTGTACGAGTAGTTCACCCATTTTCAAGGAGGCTGGGAAAGCGTTTCTGACAACCCCCATAGTGGAAGACCGGTGACCGCCGTCAGTGATGAAAACATTCAGAAGGTGAGGACATTAATCACGAACGATCGACAATTAATGGTGCGCATGATAGCGGATGAACTGCAGATTAACTGTGAATCCATGTGACAAATCGTTAACCAGAAGTTAGGGAAGAGGAAAATGTGTTCTCGTCTTGTGCCACATCACTTGACTGACTATCAGAAGCAGGCACGTTTAGAGGCTTCACAGGATTTTGTCAAAACGGCGGATGCGGCACCAAATTTCTTGAACTGTATTGTCACTGAGGGTGAAACCTGGTCTCAGGTACAACCCTAAAACAAAACGGCAAAGCATGACATGGCGTTCTCCAGGATCCTCTTGTTGGAAAAAGGTCAGAGCCGAAAAGTCACGCATCAAAACGAAGCTCATCACCTTTTTTGATAATCAAGGCATTATCCAGAAGGAATTTCTACTTGAGGGAACGATGAATGCTGCACGGTACATTGAAATTTTGACCCATTTCATGAAACGTCTACGCAGGGTACGACCCCAGTAGGCACAACAACGTTCATGGTTTTTTGTCTATGACAATGTTTGCCCACACACAGCTAATATCGTCAAACAGTTCATGGCAAAAAGGTGGTGCAACTTGAACATCCCCCATACTCGCCAAATCTCAATCTTCCAGACTTCTTTCTATTCCCAGGACTCAAACTAGCTTTGAAAGGAAAGAGATTTGACGATATTCCTGACATCCAACGAACACCATCCCAAAGGAAAGCCTTCCTGCAAAGTTTCCAGGACATGTATCACCGATCTCAGCAGTGCATAGTTATGGGAGGAGACTATTTTGAAGGACAGTAAGGTCATTGTAGTGCATTGTTCATCTATGTTGATAGTACAGAACTATTCACCAAACTTTATTGCCACTCACCAAACTTTATTGCCACAGGTTGTAGAACAGAAAGAAAGTAAGAGAAGAGAAAGAGATCCTAGGAGGAGATGGTAACAGTAGAAGTTAACTCAGACTGACATAAGTAATAGTATGACACAATAGTATGTTTTTAATAATAATAATAATAATAATGTTATTTGCTTTACGTCCCACTAACTACTTTTTAAGGTCTTCGGAGACGCAGAGGTGCCGGAATTTAGTCCCGCAGGAGTTCTTTTACGTGTCAGTAAATCTACCGACACGGGGCTGTCGTATTTGAGCACCTTCAAATACCACCGGACTGAGCCAGGATCGAACCTGCCAAGGTGGGGTTAGAAGGCCAGTGCCTTAACCGTCTGAGCCACTCAGCCTGGCGGGTATGTTTTTACCTGCACGACTGATGGTAATGTTACTGCTGCTTAAGCATGTATTCCCGTCAGCTTTGGCCTAGGTAGGGGTTTTATACAAAAAATATAATAATGATGAATTAAATGAATCAATAGGCTTTGAAGGTTATTCGTCCATTAAAGAATATTCTGAATGCAGAGACTTGACAGTGTAAATACAGAGGTTTTCAATTCACTTTTAAAGAAGTTATCAGATCAGAAGGAGTAAAAGTTACTAAAGCAAATTGCTTACTTCTTTTTCTAATGAAGATGAAAACTGGTTTGTTTTATTCAGCATTGAGAGTTTTGTTCGTTATTCATCATACCACAGTATCTAGAAATTTTATGGCAACAGTTATAAATCTTGCAGCAACTATAGCGAACTTTTTTTCTGGCCTAGTAAAGAAAGTGTCAGAGAAACTACGCACTCAGAATTTTGAAATAAATATCCCCATTGCAGAGTAATAATAGACTAATAGTAATGTTATTGTTTATTCATCCCAGTAACTACTTATGACATTTTTTGGAGACGCTGAGGTGCCAGAATTTACTTCTGCAGGAGTTCTTTAATATGCTAGTAAATCTACCAACATGAGGCTTATGTACAATTTACGAACTTCATCGTATAGATCCGTATTGTTACAGTTAAAACATAGAAAGAATGTTAGGTTTTGGTCCACCCAATCAATACACATCACTTTACAAGTGAAAAACTATTTAATTAAAAAACATATTAAATATTATGGACATGTTTCGTCTCTATTTGAGACTTCATCAGCCATAAAATCATGTGGTACATTACAAAAACGCATTGTTCAGAAATTGAAACAAATGGAAGAACCTAATGCCTTTTTAGGGATTATTTAAGAAACGCAAAAGATATATAAATATATATACATTATTTACACAAAGTGACCTTGCTTCTTGCAAAAACTTTTGTTGTCTTCAATGTGAAAATTGCAACATAACTTAAAATGTGACATGCCTGCCATAACATCTCGTACGGAATGCAATGTCCATTGTTGCTGTTCGTATTTAAAATGGAAGTTCCTTTATGAACTGTTGAGGAAACACTGGAGAACAAATATACACATATTTAATGAGGTAGTTTAACACTTCTTGCAAACAATCTTTCTGCAGAGTTAAATATGAATGACCTTACTTGAAAATGTTGCAAGCATTGTTGGAATCTGGTAGTTTCAGTGTGTTAACTGGAGAGATCAAAATTCTGGCCTCGGAAATAGGATTGGTACAAATCCACATCAGAACATTTCAAATTTTTTGTAAGGAATATTTTCAAATTGAGCTATTCTGGTAGAAGAAATCTGAGCCTTATGAGATCGCCTGTCATATGGCAAAAATCCGCGCAGCATGACCACCATATTCGTGGCTTAAGAAATATTCCCTTTTCAAAAAAGACAAAGTCTTCAAATTGGATGAAACTCCCTATAGCTGGTTCACGACTGAGCCTCGCTCTTACTTGCTTCTCGCCATGCTACTGCGCGTGTTATAGTGTTATAGTTGTGTTGACTAGCCAAGTTCTGCCGGGCGAAAGAAAACACAACTATAACACGCACAGTAGCGTGGGGAGAAGCAAGTCAGAGCAAGGCTCTACCAATTGAGCTATACGCAGATGATATAATTCACAAGTATTGTGTGTTAACTAATCTTCTTTCTTTCCTTCTTTCTTAATCCGTTTACCCTCCAGATTTGGTTTTTCTCTCGGACTCAGCAAGGGATCCCATCTCTACCTCAAGGGCAGTCTCCTGGAGTGTGGGCCTTTGGGTCGGGGATAGTGAGGAGGAGGACCAGTACCTCAGCTGTTATGCTGGACAGGGGCTTGGTACGGGGATGGGAAAATCGGAAGGGATATAAAAGGAAGCAGCCGTTGCCTTAAGTTAGGTACCAATGATAATAATGTTATTTACGTCCCACTAACTACTTTTATGGTTTTCGGAGATGCCGAGGTGCCAGAATTTTGTCCCACAGGAGTTCTAGATGCCAGTAAATCTACTGACATGAGGCTGACATATATGAGCACCTTGAAATACCACCGGACTGAGTCAGGGTCGAACGTGCCAAGTCGGGTTCAGAAGGCTAGCGCCTCAAACGTCTGAACCACTCAGCCCGGCAAGTTAGGTACTATTTGCCAGAAGGAGAAGTGGAAAATCACTTTGAGGATGACTGAGATGGGAATCGAACGCCCTCTACTCAGTTGACCTCCCGAGGCTGAGAGGACCCCGTTCCAGCTCTTGTACCACTTTTCAAATTTCGTGGCAGAGCCAGGAATCGAACCCGGGCCTCCAGGAGTGGCAGCTAATCACACTAACCACTACACCACAGGAGCGGAGTAACTAATCTTCAAATACCAATAATTAAAGAATAATATTATTTACTTAAGAATGTACTTGGAATTAAGAACAAGTAACAATGCAAATATTAGAACTTGGTAGTACTAGGTATACCCCAACTTTGAGGTAAACTAGTCTTGGAGAAGGAGCATTCATTCTTGATATAATAAAATACAATAGCAATTTATTTGCATGATTCTCCTCCTTCCGTAGGCCAGGGACATTCTCTACCTAGAACAATGAGTTTCGAATCAATCTACACAAATTAGAATAAAAATTGGAAGTTTCATATTTGCAAGTGGAGTGCAAATGGATAAACAAAAAGAAACTCAAATATATACCTAGAGGTTGCTGTGTACGGTGGTAGTGTCACAAGTGTTTGCCGTACCACATTTGCTGAAATAACTAATACATCATCTCTTCTTTTCTTCTTCACTTCATTTACATGTCCACTTTCACCCTTAGAAAGTAACAACAACAACAACAACAACAACAACAATAATAATAATAATAATAATAATAATAATAATAATAATAATAATCATGTTATTGGCTTTATGTCCCACTAACTACTTTTTCAGTTTTTGGAGACACCGAGGTGCCGGAATTTTGTCCCGCAGGAGTTCTTTTACGTGCCAGTATCTATCAACAAGAGGCTGATGTATTTGAGCACCTTCAAATACCACTGGACTGAGCCAGGACCGAACCTGCCAAGTTGGGTTCAGAAGGCCAGCGCCTCAACCGTCTGAGCCACTCAGCCCGGCCCTTAGAAAGTGACAATTTTTTTTTTAATACTTCTGGTAGGTAGAAATTCGTATTCAATGCTCAGATCCATAATTCCTTAATGCCACTCCAGAACTCCTCAGCCGATGCAAGATCCACATTTAATTCGCTGCTGGGCACCACTAGTACATTCCGCACAGTGTCTAGACTATCAGACCAATGTCTGAACTACACTTGCTTTTACCTCCTCTCCTCCACCACTTGATACACTGAGCTCAGTGACTCCAAGACGGGTGCAATTCACTCATTTTAGTAATTCCAGACCTTGTGATTTATAATTAAGCAACATAGGCCTAAAATCCACACGGATGGGTGACCACTACATTTCACGAGAGCTGAATAGCTCTCACAAACAACACACGAAATCAGTGTGAGTGATCCAACTACATTACACCACACTACCGCATAACTGTGCGAGAATAGCACTTCACAGCTAAACTAGCCTGTCAACTGAAAACGGTGAACTTAGTTCAATGAGAAAATTAAAGCTCACTTACATTAGCACGAGTGCTTGGTAGAAATTACAGAAGACTGGCATCAACACACAAATACATGTCTCTCTCTCTTATAAACCCAGACCGTCCAGCGGCATTTCTACTCTCCGAAACATAAGCAGTTGTACGGGAGGTGCGCATAGTTTTTGACCTCGCCAGGAGCGTGCATGTGTTCGACCTAGCATCAGTAGCCAGTCTGAATCTCAGCTGTTAACAAGGTGAGACAGTTATCGTTGCAACACCCAACTTTTGCATGGAAAAGTTATGAGTCGGCTCGATGGAGACGCGATGCATTTGTACAGCAATTTCCTTCATGAGCATAGATTCACAGAATTGTAAATAAATTTGAAACTACTGTCTCAGTGCTCATTAAAAAACATGCACACCCACGAACAGTTTTAACAGAGGAAAAGCTAGATGACATTGGTGTGAATGTTGGTCACCAAATAAATCACTCACAAAATTAGCACATAGAGCTACAAAGTTCAAATTAAAAAATCAAAATCTCTTTATTTGCAAATTAGGTGTCTACCTCGGTGGCAAATGGTACACTAAAATACATTATTGTCAAGCACTAGATATTAAATTAACAAGAGAAGAAAATTTTCCCAAAATACAATATTATACAATTTATGCTAACAATTTTTTCTATTAAACACACAGCTCATCCTTAATAAATTTATATTGTTTATAAAATTCTACTTATAATATCTCCTGTACTACTTACAAATATAGTCAACTGATATACAGTTGTGGAATAACTTCAAATGATACTATACAACTGGTATATGATTAAAATTTACATTGCATTTATTTACTTATTTATTTTTTTACCCATTCTGGAACCTAAGTAGCATTACGACCTGCTGCGTCTTAACCAGAGCCCCTTTCGCCACCACTTTTCAGAGTTCCTGAAGGGCCTTCACAGCTACCGTAGCAGTCCCAGGGCCCTCGAAGTCCCCAATGTACTTCACCCCTACAGGCAGTCCCCTACTTCGGCTGTCCAAACTCCTTAGACCAGGGGATGGAATTAATTTATTCACATAAATTTTTTATTTACATTAACCTGCACTGGTCGAATGCCCTCTAACATTTCATTTATTTTCTCTGTTGCTGTTTATTCTCTTCTTGAATATCTGTACAGATTTTGGAAAAGGATCAAACACTACCCCTGGTAAACTGTTCCACTCCTTCACACCCTTCCCAATGAATGAAAATTTACCCCAATCGCTTCTGCTAAAATTCCTTCTAATTTTATATTTGTGGTCAGTCCTGCCGATATAATTAGTTTCCAACTGAAGCCTCTCACGGATATCTCCCCATGCTTCTTCTCCTGTATAGGCTCTCTATAATCCTATAAGTCTAGTTTTCTCTCTTCTCTTACTAAAAGTTTCCCACCCAAGTTCCTTTAACATTTCTGATACACTACTCTTTCTCCTTAAATCCCCTGTTACAAACCTTGCTGCTTTCCTCTGCACACTATTTCTTTTATTAGGTATTCTTGGTGAGGATCCCAAACACTGTTTGCATATTCCAATAATGGACGAACCATATTTAAGTATTCTCTTTTAATTCTTTGTTACATCCTTTAAGTAGCCTCATTATGACATGTAACGATCTGTATGCTTTCCCAACAATGTCATCCACATGACCCTTCCAGTGCAAATTACTTTCAAATCTCACACCTAAGTATTTGCACTTGCCATCTTTTGGGATAACTACCTCAACCAAAGTATACTCAAATTCGGTTTTAAAACTCCTGTTTGTAAATTTTTGTAACAGTTGATTTGCCTCCATTAACCTTCATATTATTCTCTTCAACCCATTGCTGGATACTCTCAAGGTCCCTTTGTAATTCTGAACAATCCTCAATATTATTTACAGTAGAAGTCCGCTATAGCGAGTACGGCATATAACGAGAACTCCGTTATGGCGACGATATTTTTCTGTCCCTTCAAAATTCCTATATTAAACTGTGTATCGTCCTTCAGTTACAGCGAGAACCCTATCACTGGCGCATCCATTATTACGAGCGATTAAGCGCGCGCGATTTTTTCCGTTACCGATATTTATGCACCCCAGCGATGATATTGCATGCGATCGATTACCTTCGGCATCGTTTCCTCGCTATGTGCACTAGCGATTTCTCTCGTCGACATTCGAAGGAGATGTTGGAGTCGATTAGTAATATCCGTCGACAGTTGTTCGGTAAAGAAAATTCGAAATGAAAGAGAACATATTTTCGTAATAAATGCGTAAATAACGTGTCCGAAACGGTTGTTAACTCGTTAAAATTAAGGCTGACTAAACGACCGCTTAATTTTGAGGCTAAATACTGCAATTAAGTAAGAATGGGATATACCTTGAGATATGGCAGAGTGCTTAATTGATTTCAGAGGTTGGTTTATATTTTGTCGCGTCTGGTTAAATTACGGAAAGGCTATTATGAAAATTTATACCGAGAAAGGTAAAATTTTTCTACTGGCGCTTGAAGTGTGTTTTCATCATACGTATAGTACGGTTAAGTTAGGATACGTGACGCTGTTTGAATAAGAAAATTGAAACGTTTGCAACAAAATGCTATCGATCATCTTCGGTACGGTATAGTTTTCTCACTTTGTGCATTTGCGAGCTCTCTCGTTGACATTCAAAGGCGATGTTGGAGTTGAGTAATACCCATTGACTGCTGTTCTCTACAGAAAATTCGAAATGAAAGAGGAAAACACGTTTTCGTAATAAATGCGTAAATAATGTGGCCGATAGCAGTTGTTAACTCGTTAAAAATAAAGACTGAAGTAAGCGATATTTTAATTTTAATGTTATATACGGAAATTAATTAAGAATGTGATAACCTCAAGATATGGCAGAGTACACCCACTGATTTTAGAGGATATTTCATATCTCTCGTCTAGTTAGGGCTATTTACATGTAAATATTTCGCGAGGAGGTTATTTCTCTACATGCGTTTCAAATATGTTTTCATGATAGGCTACATATACGGTTAGGTTCGGTGACGCTGTTTGAAGAAGAAAGCTGAGGCGTTTGCCACAGAAATCTCTGGAGTGATACCGTATTTCTCCAAATCCAAGATTTTTTTTCTCCGAGTCTAATGCGAAAACTCAAGGGTTGTTGCATTTGCGGCCTAACAGGAAGTTAATGGATACCACTGGCAACTACCGCGGTAACCACGCTGCTTCTTTTCACACGCGCACAGAACTCATTGACAATAAACGACCGCCTCTTTACTACACATCGCTAGCCGCTACAACCGGTTGTACAGAGCCTGTGTGTTTCTCAAATCTGCAGAATGGCATCAAAGCATGCGACCCTTCGAATTCTTAGAAAAGCCATGGCTACGCAGTGGCAGACTTATAACGCTTCTACTGTACTTGACGCTTAGTAAAATTAAGGTTTATAGACAGCAGGAATATTTTCGGGATGGATAGTCGTATTGTAAAGATACGTGGAAAAGGTATTGCCGGCAAATTTTCAACGGGTTCTAGTCGATATTATGATGCCAATTATAAGTTAATGTTTATTAAACACACGGAAATGTAGAATTATTGTGCAGCCGCAAGAAAATACGGCATAGGCCTAACTAAAGCCAATATTTGGCGTTAGCGTGAAGACAAAGAGCTAAAAAATGCGTCCCGTACAAAAAATGCATTCAGTGGTCCGCAACAAGGACGCTTTAAAAAAGTCGAAGATGAAATTGTGAGGTATGTGCACGAAATCCGCAAGGGCGGAATGGCCATACCGTGGCGCAATGAACTCGTTCGTTGACTTTCAACGTTCGCGATTAGGCCAATACATCGCTAGCCGCTGAATTTGGCCGAACCCGGCAAGCGAGACGTGCGTGTAGCGGCAGCCGGTTATATCTGACGCTGCATAAAAGTAAGTTTATTAGACAGCAAGAATAATTTCCTGATGGATCGTTGTATTGTAGAGACGCATGGAATAGGTATTGCCGGAAAATCTTCAACGAGTTCTCTTCGGTATTATGATGTCAATGTTGAGTTTTTGGTCCTTAAACCCGCGGAAATAAATAATTGTGCAGCCGCCAAAAAAAGAAATACGGCGTGACGAAAGTTAATTTTCGGCGTCTAAAAATAGTCTAAACATGCGTAGGCCTACTGTAAGACAAGGCATTCGTATGATTTTTCAAACTTCTTTTTGAGTCTGATTTAAATTTTTTGAAGGAAAAAAGTGGGGTTCATCTTGGATTCGGAGATATACGGTACTATATTTTTTTTTCAGAATAAAATTAAACATTCACGTAGTATCGGATTACGAAAATAACAAACAAGTAAGCCGTAGTGTGGATATCATCTACGGAAACCCAAGTTATGAACAAACTGATTGCCGTTTCATTCCGATTTTAAAGTGCATGAAGGGTTTTCCAACTTTTATCAAAAATCGGGTATAACGACAATCCGTTATAGCGAGTAAATTTCCGCCGTTATGGATTCTCGCTATAACGGACTTCTACTGTATTTCCCTATAAACAATTATGCCATCTGCGTAAATCTTATTTTTGATGTTATATTGTTCCTTAAATCATTTACGTATAATAAGAAAAGTAACAGACTGATTATACTACCCTGTGCAATTCCCTTCCAAACTTTCTCTTCCTGTGATATATTATTTCCTACTTTGACTTTCAGAACCCTTGAATTTAGAAATGTTTTTATCCAACGTGTAACCCTTACGTCCAATCCTATTCCCTCCAATTTCTTTAATAATATTCCATGTTCCACTCTATCAAAGGCTTTGGAAAGATCTATGGCTATGCAATCTAATTGGCCTCCTGAATCCAATTGATCTGATATGTCCTGCTGAAATCCCACCAGTTGTGCCTCACAAGAAAATTTCTTTCTAAATCCATACTGGCTCATCATGAACCAATTTTTATCATTACATATCTCTCTGATGTACTTTGATATTAAACTCTCCAGTATTTTACAAACTATACTGGTCAGGCTGATTGGTCTGTAGTTCTCTGGTTTCCTTTTATCACCCTTTCCTTTATAAATTGGTAATATTATAGATTCCTTCCATTCCTTTGGTATTACACTATTATTTATGACATAGTCAAAGAGAAATTTTAAATAAGGCACTATGTACCACCCCATTGTCTTTAACACCTCCCCAGTAATTTGATCACTTCCTGCTGCTTTTCCTTGCTGAAGCAGTTGGATTTCTCTGAAAATATCTTCATTTGTAAATGAGAAGCTTCTTGTTTCCCTCTGTGTCTCTCCCTCTCTATCTTCTGTTTTGGTTTCCAACTCCTGACAATCATCTACTGAATCTCTGAATTCCCTACTAAATAGTTTTGCTTTCTCAGTATCTGTTAAATAGTGTTCACCCCCTTCTCCCATCATTGTAGGAATTTGGATTCCTTTTCCTTTTTGATTCCTGATATATGAATACAGCTTTTACCATTTCCCTTTGTGGTCATTACCCTCTTGAAGTATGCCATTCATATAATTCTCTTTTGCTTCCTTTTTCACTCTATTCATTTCACTCATAAGCTGTTTTCTAGTTTCTCTACTCTCCCTACCCTCTTTGATTTTCCTGTTTACTATGCTACATTTTCTTTTTAATTTTCTTATTTCCCTTGTATAATAAACAGGGTCTGAGGTCATTTTACCCTTCTTAACAGGTACAAATCTCTTCTCTCCTTCCCAAATGATTCCTTTAAATTTAGCCCAAAGTGTATCCACATTACTCCCTTCACTTATCCAACAACTGAATTGTGATTTAAGGTAAGTCCCAAATTCATCAACTTTAGTTTTTCTGTACAATTTCTTGTCTTGTGTGACCCTCTTATTAAGCCTTTTTGGTACCAGTCCTACATCCATTATTACAGCCTTATGGTCACCTATTCCTTCAATTACCTCAGTTTTATCAACAATTTCCCACGGTTTAACCAAGAATACAAATAGTAAGTTATTGAGACGAGTCGGTTCTTGTACTACTTATGTAAATCCTCCCTCCCAAATTAACTTATTTGCCAGTTTCTGTTCATTGGCTTCACTTGCAGCTCCATTCCATTCAACTTCAGGCAAGTTTAGATCTCCCCCAATTATTACCATATCATTATTATTGTTTTTATGAGTATAATCTATTATTTTCTCAAATATTTCCATGTCTCTTTCCTCTCTTCCAGGCCTGTATGTTCATATAATTCCCACCTCCTACATATTATCACAAACTAATTTTATCCCTAATATTTCATCCCTTTCATCGGTAAACCATTCATGTGAACAATAAGTTTCCTTCACCAGAATAAACAACCCCCCCCCCTCCCTTTTTATCTTCTCGGTCTCTACGATAGACTGTGTAACCTTCTGGAAATACTTCTCTATTACCCACCCCTTCTCAAAACCACGATTCCACTCCTATCACCACATTAGTCTCATAAGATTCCATCAATGTACCAAATTTTAATTGTTTATTTATTACACTCTGACAGTTTACCAAGAGCAATCTCAGACCCCCTTCCTCCCTAAAACTTGACTGTTGCAATTGGGTAACTTGAAATTCCTTACTTTCCTGAGTTTCATTTTCTAGTTGACTAAGCCAGCTTGAAGTACAGCTGGCTCTTTCTACTAGTTTTCCTGGTCAGTATTATAACTCAAGGGAGTTGCCTTTCTTACAGTACATATCTTAAGATTAATAAAATCTAGAACAATATTTGCTATCTTTTGTTTACCTGAATTGTTTAGATGCAGGCCATGCTTTGTGTTGCACATCAAACCATATGGGTTTACACAGGCCCATTGTTTAAAAACTGCTGATCCAGCGACACGAGTGAGGTATTGTGAGTGGTATCTAGGGAGTCTTTCATGTTCACGCCCTTCGTGGCCCTTGTCTTTCTTCGGCCGATGCCTTAATTTTTCTAAGTGTTGGATCTCTTCCGTATTTTCTCTCATCAGTGTTAGAGGACGGTTGCCTAGTTGTACTTCCTCTTAAAACAATGACTGCCACTACCACCATCCTCTAGTAACAATAATCTGAGAGAAAATTAGAAGAGGACTGACACATCGAAAAATTAAGATGTCGGCAAAAGAAAGAGGAGGGCCACAAAGTGAATGAAAATGAATTACTCTCTCGGCCACGCAAACCTAATACCGGTGGGGTTGAGTTGACCGAGGTTAGGAAGCAATGCCAGACTCAGATACTACCAACCCACGCCCCTGGTCCCTCTTATGACAGGCAGGGGATACTATGGATATTATGCTATGCACAGGGGGACTGATAGAAAAAAGACCTAGAATGACTCTCCCAGAATAAAACACAACATGATTTTGAACAGTTCAGCAAATATAGTGTGTGATATTATTCATTCAAATTTGTTTCTAGACCCTTTACGTTTGACTTTACTAAGTTTATCTCACAACTTCTGAACAAAGGAGCAGTTATTTAACACTCCCACCCATCTACTTAAAGAATGTCCCACCTCTACCAACAATTTTAAACATAGTTACAGCGTATTTATACAGTATACAGTATAACTGGGAAAAAAAGTTAAGCATCCAGGAGTGGTCCAATATCCCATTTTGGTGTTTCGGCTGCCATTCACACCAGAACACCAATACCTGCATTTGTGAGCTTGCATCAGGGAGATAGTGGGTTCGAATCCCACTGTTGGCAGCCCTGAAGATGGTTTTCTGTGGTTTCCCATTTTCACACCAGGCAAATTAAGGCCATGGCCACTTCCTTTCAACTCCTAGGCCTTTCCTATCCCATCGTCGCCATAATACCTATCTGTGTCACGCGACGGAAAGCCACTAACAAAAAAAAAAAAAAAAAAAAAAAAAAAAAAAAAGCATAGATGTGTGAGTAAATAATTAGATTTACAAGGATCTGTAACATGTAGAACGCCCACCAGAGTGCATTCATGATGGCACCGCCCTGTTTATTTCATAACTTGTTACCAGTCAACCGCTGTGAGTCAGACAGTTAAGTGAGACGTACAGAGAGGACTACGTACAGTACGAAGCACCCACGATGCCTTGCAGATGCGTTAGACAGCCTATCCACCAACTGACAGAGGCCGCATTGTGGAACTGCACGAGGCTGGTTCTTCGTATCGTGCAATTGCCAGGCATGTGGGCCATTCAGATGTGACAGTGGCCCAATGTTGGACTCAATGGGCACATGAGGGCACCCAATAATGTCCAATAACGGAACAACTATACTGATATTATAAATTTACTCATTCGGAACAAATATTTCAGGTTCCCTACGGGAATCAACAACTTTATCATCTGATGGCCAGGCAGGCATCAATTTTTCAAAAAGAGAAAGTCTTTCATAGTGCATTGGCACTGCCAGTGGCTCCAAGTAGCCTACGAAGTGGCCTCCACCGTATGCACTGGCCATGCGTTTTGGTGGGTGTGCTATTTACCAATTGATGAGCCCAACTTAGCACACTGGGGCGAAACGCTGGCAACCAGGAATGAGTTATAATGTCCAATAATGGAGCAACTATATTGGTATTATAAATCTACTTATTCGGAACAAATATTTCAGGTTTCCTATGGGAATCAACTACTTTATCACCCAATCATGTCGTTCAGGTTTGGGTCGACCAAGAAACACCACCCCAAGGGAGGACCGTTTTATGCTGCACCAAGTCTTGTGGGATCCCACATCTTTGGCACCCACCATCCGCGGACGTGTACTGGAGACTCTACAACACCTTGCGAGTTCTCGCACAGTGTATCGACGACTCGCATCCGCCGGATTGGAGTCCTATCACCCTATGTGTCGGCTGCCATTCACACCAGAACACTAATGCCTGCATTTGGAGTGGTGCATTGTCCGGGAGGCGTGGACAGAAGACGTCTGGCGTCACATCATGCTCAGTGATGAGTCCCGCTTCTCCATAACCTCCAATGACCATCCATCGTGGGCGGGTTTGGTGGTGTCACGGGTAGATCTTGCCCATATTGTGCAAAGACACACAGGTGTAATCCCTGACATCATGGTGTGGGGGACGGCATGGTGGTACGTCACAGACATTCTGCATCCTTATATCCTACCCCTTAGGGCACAGCACTCTAGGACAATGTTCCAACAAGGTAGTGTATATCCACACACAGCACGTATGTCTATGGAATGCCTAGAGCATGTTGAGGTCCTCCCATGGCCAGGAAGATCCCCGGACCTCTCCATCATTGACCATGTATGGGATGACATAGGAAGGGGACTCCATCCCAGTACTAACGTGCGGGATCTGGGAGAGGAACAAAAGGCTGATTGACACCATTGCGGCCAGTGGGGGTGTGACACAACTGATTTGGTGCCACTGCCAACGGCCTTGTCTCTTTCATCCCATACTTTAATCAGTTCAACAAAGGCACACAGTCTTTCAGCATGTGTAGTTTCATTCACTTTCAACCACTTCTTCTGGATGCTTGACTTTTCTGTCAGGCAGTGTATATATTTCACAAGAACATCAGCACACGTGACCACAAGGATCCTCCTAGTAGATGTAATGTTACAACTTGGAAAATAATCAACTACTCATATGCACAAGTAAAGAAAATCTCTTTGGACTTTACAGAATGCAACACAATCATAGGAGATTATCACAAAATTTGGCCTAGATTAACAATTATGAAATATAAAGGTGGTGATGCAGAATGCTAAACAAGTCTTTGATGATGTCTATTATGATGTTGAGTATATTTCTGAAGAAACCTAACCCTTTCAAGATATTCCAGATATATTTTGTAGTACCTCCCCTGCTACCAAAAAACAATCCTTTAACTGACCAATGCTCAAGTTGGATGTTGTAATATTCACTTAAATATTGGAGGCATGGTTCATAAATATCTTTCTTTTTTCTGTCAACCTCAATCACCTGTTCAATGTCTCCAACGCTAAAGCAGCGTGTTTTTTTTGGCTGAATGGCAACGATGTCAGTTCTCCTATTCGACCCCGTAGAAGACACATAGTTAACTTTAGCGTGAACTTGCCACTTCATTTCCCTTAATGCTGAAGCTACAGCTGACCTAATCCTGTGCAGTGCTCCCTTGGGACAAATACCAAGCACGTGTACTAAAGTTTCAGTCTCGCCGCAGTCAAGACGACGGCTCAGGTTGTTCTTGGACGACATTTTAAGGACGTTTGTTCACACTAAGACGATAATCCACTATGATTATACACATTTCAAACATCTTTTATCATAAATTATTGTCAGATAACATACTTCCTTTCCAATAAAACTAAGTGCTCTCTACCTAATAAAGTAGGCTATTTTTGTGTCACTTTAAAAATTCACTTCCTTAAACTTGCGATGTTCTTATTGTCTACGTTTCAATACAGTGAACAGTTTCATGTGCACATTTTTTGTGAAAATGGGTAACCTATTCAACTACCATCGCTTGGAGGCTGGAAGTCTCAAATATCAATAAGGCCAGACAATCCGAAAAGGTGCAACACAGATAGTCAACTCGTATCGGTTCTCTAAAATCTACCTTCTCAGTAAAAAATGAACTGCAGGCAAACATTCCTTGTATTTTTTTTTTTTTTTTGTTATTTGCTTTACATCGCACCGACACAGATAGGTCTTATGGCGACGATGGGACAGGGGAGGGCTAGGAGTGGGAAGGAAGCGGCCGTGGCCTTAATTAAGGTACAGCCCCAGCATTTGCCTGGTGTGAAAATGGGAAACCACGGAAAACCATCTTCAGGGCTGCCGACAGTGGGGTTCGAACCCACGATCTCCCGAATACTGGATACTGGCCGCAATTAAGCGACTGCAGCTATCGAGCTCGGTCCTTGTAATTTACACTGCCATTAAAAGACTCAAAGTCGGTTCAATACAATGTATTATTGTAATATTAATCCCTTCCACATGGAATTGTGCACCAAATAAAAAGAAATGTGTATGGCTGAAGTATTACTCCAGTAAAGAAATAAAATTAAAAGTATTTCAAGAAACCTGGTATGAATGAGCATCGAAAGATTACCATCTTACCTCGTAACAAATGTATTGTTTCCTCCATTCTGGAGTAATGTGGGCTCCTAAATGTTCGGTAAACTTCATGATTGATTATCGAAAAAACAGACAAAGGAGTGGACATCAAAAGTGCTTTTTAACCTCTACACCGGCAATTTCTTCGGTACATGTCACTGTTTTAAAATTCAGTTTCTGTATTCCTATTTCGTTATGATAATTATTATACAAGTTGTACTGATGAATGCAAGTCATTTCAGGTGGCATTCATATGGGACAAATTAACACATTTTAACACCTGCAGCTGTTGATTAGAGCGATCAACGACGTCCCTGAAAACACAACTAGTATTTGGCAAAGAGACGGACCAGACGGACTAGGGTCATGGTCATCTGGCAACTGTCAACCGATCATCTGTTTCCTGAAAAGCATGGAGTATCAATATGTGACAGTACAAAATAACATCGTGAATACGCGTAATTTTCAAATATATTTTGTTTGAAAAGTACACCAACGAAATAGATCGGAAACATATAAAATTTGATAGGTTGCTTTCAGGATGCAGGATGGACTGGTGTGGAAGCGGGCTCCATATTTGTGTCATCGTAATGTACCTTAGTTCAACAGCTCACCGCTCTGTGCGGTGCAAACTGCAGGAAAAGCATAAAGTTTTTAAAAACACTAAATACAGTACTTAACGAAATGCTTGCTTCGGAAAGGCTACAACAAAAACTTTTAACGTCACAAGAAGAAATCATACCTACAATATTAGAAAATTAATATATGTTGTTGTTGTTGTTGTTGCTGTTGTTGTTGTTGTTGTTGTTGTTGTTGTTGTTGTTGTTGTTGTTGTTGTTGTTGTTGTTGTTGTTGTTGTTGTTGTTGTTGTTGTTGTTGTTGTTGTTGTTGTTGTTGTTGTTGTTGTTGTTGTTGTTGTTGTTGTTTGAGTCGTCAGTCCATAGACTAGTTTGATGTAGCTCTCCAATGCCACGCTATCCTGTGCTAACCTTTTCATTTCTAAGTAACTACTAAGTAACTACTGGATTCTCTCAGAGGACAGGAAGGAAAGTAGGCCTCCCTCAAATAATGTATTTACAGGATACAGTAGGTGTAAAGGAGGGATGGGAAGGAAATGGGGGAATTGTAGAAGACAGATGGTCTAATGTTTCAAGGGGAAGGAGACTGCAAGCTAAGGGCACTGTTCAGGATCAGAATTCAGCAGAGGTGTCTGTGAGAAATCGGTACGAGTCACTGCAGGTAGAACAACCGAGGGAAGATAAGGAACAGGGAACTGTTGCTGAGATGTGAGGAAGTAGAAGGAAGGGAAAAGGTAGGAAAGGGAAATGTAGAGTAGAGGATAGGAAAAGACAGGTGGAACAGGGTCATGGGAAGGAGAAAAGGGAGGAGGAAGTAGCTTCTTTTTTTTGCTAGGGGCTTTACGTCGCGCCGACACAGATAGGTCTTATGGCGACGATGGGATAGGAAAGGCCTGGGAGTTGGAAGGAAGCGGCCGTGGCCTTAATTAAGGTACAGCCCCAGCATTTGCCTGGTGTGAAAATGGGAAACCACGGAAAACCATTTTCAGGGCTGCCGATAGTGGGATTCGAACCTACTATCTCCTGGATGCAAGCTCACAGCCGCGCGCCTCTACGCGTACGGCCAACTCGCCCGGTGACGTAGCTTCTCCAACTATCAGGAAAGATAGGGTTGTCCAGGAGGGGAGGGGATCAAATGAGATGGGTAGGGTTGAGACTGTCGTCATGGAGGATTCCATCGTTAGACATGTGGGGAAAGTGTGTGAAGGATAGGGAACCAGGGTATAGGGTTATCCAGGAAATAGGTTAAGGCAGATGTTGAGGAAAGTAGAAAAGACGGAAGAGGGAAAGGAGAAGGTGTTAGTGTTTCACGTTGGTACTAACAACGTAAGACAAGCAGGTACCGGTATAAGTACCAACATAGTTGTGGATGTGTGGGATCTAGTAAATGCAGCACGGGTGGAGTTTAAGGAAGCGGAGATTGTTATCAGTGGAATACTGTGTAGGAGGGATACTGGCTGGAAGGTGATTCGGGATTTAAATGAGACTATGGAGTGGGTATGTGGGAAGCTGGGAGTGAGATTTCTAGATCCTAACGGGTGGGTAGGAGACAGGGATCTGCGCTCAGATGGCCTTCACTTAAACCGAAGTGGTACATATAAGTTAGGAAATGTGTTTAGAAGGGTAATAGGCACCATGAATCATGGCTGAGAAATGATATAATGGATGCAGAAATATTCTCATGGAAATGGAGTGTGTATGGTAGAGATAGGATAGGAATGATAGGAGGGGGAGTATTCATTCTGGTGAAAGACGAATTTGTAAGCTACGAAAAAGTTAAGGATGAAAAGCATGACATTCTGGATGTAAGGCTCATCTCTAGCCTAAAGATAATAGGCAACTTGATGTCTTTGGGGTGTACAGACCGGAAAAGGGTAGCGCTGACGCTGATTCAGAATGATTTGATAAGATAATCAGCTATGCTGGAAATGATATGGAAAGGAATGTGATAGTAGCAGGTGATCTCAATTTACCAAATGTCAATTGGGAAGGTAATGCGAACGACAGGAAGCATGAACAACAAATGGCAAATAAGTTAATGTGGAAAGGGCAGCTGATTCAGAAAGTGATGGAACCAACTAGAGGGAAGAATATTTTGGATGTGGTGCTGATAAAACCAGATGAGCTCTATAGAGAAACCGAAGTAATAGATGACAACCTCTTATTTTTCAGCATTTAAGGACACTTTTATTCTCCGTCCCGCGTAGTAGGGAAAATAATAGTAATCCACCAGCAGTAAAAATTTCATATAACCACATTTCAGTTGAGAATTGTAGTGTAGATACAGTATATTTAGATAGTACCGTATCTTGCCTGCTATATTCATGTGTATCTATTAGAACATAGTACTAATAATAACCTGTCTAAGCATTCAGCTTTGTTCGCAATCTTTGAGTACAGTAGTTCTTGCAAATTTCAAACTTGCAATTTTCATTTCTGTTTGTGCTTAATAGTGACATACGGTACCGGTATTGTAATTAGGATACGTCTGAACGTAGTTTAAACTTATTGTAGTGTACTGTACAATAATATACGAGTAATATATTATTAGAATTTAGCGTGCTTATTTTATTATTATAAAATACTAGCAAGATACCCGTGCTTCGCTACGGTATTATACTGAAATTTATAATTGAATGCCTAACGTTTTATATATCATCCGCCGATATTCGCGATCTGACTCGTTTTCTGAGAGATTACGGCAACGTTCCTCCCATTTTTCAGTCTTTTTTCCAGCAATCGATTTCGTTTCCCGGGCTAGGGTCCAGCTATTCCACCCGGTCAGTTGGGACCCTAAATCTTAGCCATGTTTTCCTATAAGCATTTTTAATGTGGATCAAATCCTTGAGGAGATCCGGCGTGGTGTCCTCTTGAGTGCCTTGGCGGTACTGAACCGGCGGCCGGACTGCAATTGTAGTCATTACCCGTCCAGGACCCGTTTCCAGCATGGTCCGCACGTTTTGACGACGGTCCAGAACATTATTATTATTATTATTATTATTATTATTATTATTATTATTATTATTATTATTATTATTATTATTATTATTATTATTATTATTATTATTGATGTTCTGGATCCCACAGCAAGATGCAAGACCTCTACTTGGCGGTAAATTACATCGGCTGCTATTGTCATAGATGAGAGTATGACCAGCACCATTGTCGCCCGTAGGCAAGTGCGCAGGACTTCTGGCGACAGGAATGACATACTTGAGTGTATTATTGACCTTATTATAGAAGTGAACAATTGCACGGTCAATCTTATACCTACCGTTTATTTCAAATGTGTTTAAATTTGTAGTTATATGCCGGAAGAATCTACTGTAATCTAAGAAGGTTCTCCAAAGGAAAATATGGCTCTTGAAAACGAACCCAGGGAAGATTAAAAATGACGGGTTTATGATCAGAATAAGTACACTGAAAATCCACAGGCTGTTTCCATTCATTCAACCGGATCAGGAATGGAATGAATAAGCCCCCAGCTAGCGATGTGGATAGGAATTGTGCCGGCTGCCGAAGCCTGTCGCACTCCTCTGGGGCAATGATTAATGGATGACAAATGAAATGAAATTATATTGGAGAGTGTTGCTAGAATGAATGATGACGGGGAAAACCGGAGTACCCGGAGAAATACCTGTCCCGCCTCCGCTTTGTCCAGCACAAATCTCACATGGAGTGACCGGGATTTGAACCACGGAACCCAGCGGTGAGTGGCCAGCGCGCTGCCGCCTGAGAGACGGAGGCTCCTTATAAGTACATTAGGAACAGTAAAATCAATTGGTCTCACCTCCGTTTTCACCCCACCGCGGTTAAGTTTATTTACCCCCCCCCCCCCCCCGAAAAAGAATAAAAGAAGGCGTGTTTCTTTATGTTTAAAGGAGATTCCAAATACCAATGTTCACGTGTGTTACCTTCGGCTTTGAGCTATAAGTATTCCCATAAAAATAATTCACTTTTTTCACTTACTTTCACACTCCCCCCTCCTCTAAGTGAATTTTCCGGCAAAAAATATTTGTTTCTTTAATAGTAAAAAATCTTCTAAATACCGATTATCTTCAGTTTTTGAGATATGTGTCCTCATGAAAGGAATTCAACTCCTTTTCACACCCGCCACAAAAGATGATCCCCCCCCCAAAAAAAAAGAACGCGTCGTTTTATTTTTAAAGAAGATCCAAATACCAATTTTCACATCTGTAACAACTTCAGTTTTTATTATATGTAAGTATCCTCATACAATTAATTCAGTTAATTTTTCAATTATTCACCCCTCCCCCCGACCCTTCATTGGATTTTCCGAGAATACCTGTTTCTTTGCTTTAACAGGAGATCCCAAATACCAGTTTTTACATCTGAAACATTTTACGTTTCTGAGATATACTGTTGATATAGTCTTTCTAAAAATTCACCCCAATTTGTCACTCCTGTTTAACCCCCATTACTTAGATTTTCCAAAAACAACAAAAAAATGTTTCTGTATTTTTAAAGGGGATTCCATATACTAACTGTATGGTCTGTAATATTTTCTAAAAACAAAAAAATACATATTTCTTTATTTATAAAGGAGATCCCAAATACCGATCTTCAGGTCTGTAACATTTTCAGTTTCTGAGATATAAAGATCCATATTAAAGGCATTCAACCATTTTCACCCCTCTTCACCCCTCTTATTGGGATTTTCCGAAAACAAAGAATACGTGTTTCTTCATCTTGAAAGTAGATTATAAGTACCAATTTTTACATCTGTAAAGTTTGATAGTTTTGAGATATAGATACACTCATTTTAAAAATTCACCCCCCTTTCAACCCTCCACTATTTGGATTTTCCCAAAACAAAAAGTACATGTTTCTTTATTTTTAAAGGAGATCCCAAATACCCTTTTTTCAGGTCTGTAATATCTTCAGTTTCTGAGATATAAGTATCGTCATTAAAGGCATTCAACCCACTTTTCACTCCTTTTCATCCGTCCTATTGGGATTTTCCGAAAACAAAAAAATACGTGTTTCTTTATGTTGAAAGGAGATTCTAAATACCAATGTCTACGTCTGTAAACTTTTACAGTTTCGAGATATAGATACACTCATTTTAAAAATTCACCCCCCCCCCATTATTTGGATTTTCCAAAAACAAAAAATTATGTTCCTTTATTTTTATAGGAGGTTCCAAATTTAAATATTCATGACTGTAACATCTTCACTTTCTGAGATTTAAGTATCCTCATTAAAGGCATTCAACCCCTGTTTCACCCCTCCTATTGGGATTTACCGAAAAAAATACATGTTTCTTTATTTTTAAAGGAGATTCTAAATACGAATTTTTACATCTGTAAACTTTTAAAATTTAAGATGTAGATACACTCATTTTAAAAATTCACCCACCTTTTCACCCCCCATTATTTGAATTTTCCAAAAACGAAAAAATACTTGTTTCTTTATTTTTAAAGTAGATCCCAAATCCCAATTTTCAGGTCTGTAATATCTTCAGGTTCTGAAATATAAGTAGCCTCATTAAAGGCATCCAACACATTTTCACCCTTTTCCACTCTTCCTATTGGGATTTTCCGAAAACAAAAAAATAAGTGTTTCTTTATTTTTAAAGGAGATTCTAAATACCTATTTTTACATCTATAAACTTTCAAAGTTTTGAGATATAGATATACTCATTTTAAAAATTCACCCCCTTTTCGCCCTCCATTAATTGGATTTTCCAAAAAACAAAAATTACGTGTTTCCTTATTTTAAAGGACATTCCAAACACCAATTTTCAGTTCTGTAATATCTTAAGTTTCTGAGATATAAGTATCCTAATTTAAGGCATTCAACCATTTCTTCACCCCTTCTCACCCCTCCTATTGGGATTTTCCAAAAACAAAAAGTACCTGTTTCTTTATTTTTAATGAAGATTCTAAATACCAATTTTTACATCTGTAAACTTTCAAATTTTTCCGGCTGCAATGTTGCTACATTTGTGCTACTGACACGTATGTCGAATCAACTGTTTATCGATAACATGTATTTGACAGCGGTACCTGCATTAAAAAATCGTGCATATCTGTATACGAATGGTCTTTTAAATATTCTAGGGTTGTTATTACTTCAGTCGCGAAAATATGTTTCGCGCGTCGCACACTAATTTTCTTAAACTTACACACCTCGATGTTTTTTCATGTAAGAAAAATCAACCGGTTTCACAGTTTAATTTGATTGCATATGATACAATTTCTTAATAAAATCACCATTTATATCCATCAAACATAGAATTTTTGAGTAAAGAATGTCTTACTTTTCAGAATGTGCCATTTGTCGAAAGCAAGAAGAGGCATTTCACTATCAACACTATGACAGATCTTCGGTTTATTATGTTTTGAAGAAGACATTCTTCTTATGATTGTCACTCGCAATGCGCAACACGAGAAAACCGTAATCTTCGACTTTCTTTATTGTTTTGAGTGTCAAAGTATGTAGCTCTGTACCTAAAAGCCTCTTAAAGAATAAAAATGCTGCTGTAATATTTATTTTGTAGTCACAGCAGACATTTCTACTTTCGCTTGCATGACAGTCATCTTGAGTAGTTTTTATTCGCTCAACATGGAATTAAGCGCCTCTCTGTTGAAATAAGGTGTCGAGTTTCTTGTCATTTAACATCTGCTGTTCGATAGACTACCAACAATCACAACCTTTCTGCTTCATTTAGGCACTGACTTTCTGCTAAGAGGCGCTCCTTTACCGAGAGTGTTATTCCAGTCTCGCATTTTATATCTCCTACGTAGCGTGAAAGTGTGGATTTATTCGGTGTCGGAAATATGTCGTTTCGATGATCTCGAATTGAAATTCGGCGATAAATTCTTTCTTGAAATAACATTTAGCCATTTATGACGTTGTTGCTCGTTGAGAGGAAATTCATGAAACGAAATGCCACTTCCCGGTCTGCTTTTCATCTCTCATTAAGGTACACAGCAGTAAACAATATTATGCACATACACAATAAGACGGTTCACAAACAAAGAAACAATCCAAATCAGATAAACACAGGCTCTAGTTAAACCAGCAGTCTTAGCGATGATCACTGAGCGTGTCTCGTCAAGCAGACTAATGCCAGCTTCTCAGCGCTCCAAGCGCCTGAACTGGTAACTACGTCGTGTTCGCTCGTTTACATGTGTGACTGGGCGAATGAGAAGGCGTATTAGCCACGATAGCTGGAAGAGAGACGGTAAGTGTCACGCGCAGCCGGCCAGGAGCGTGTGACGTCAGCGGATCGTGGACCGTCTGCCAGGCGCTGTAACTTACTACAAATCATCATGCGGAACGTCCGGCTTATCTTCCTAATCACAAGTTCAATCCGCCTAGCAACAGTTTGGTGAGACAACTGAAGTCCTTTGATTGAAGATATCAATTCAGATTTATCTTTGTGAGATTCGAACAGAGATTCAGCGGCATTTACCATAGCTTCTTTCACTACTTCCCCATCACTGAAATCTTTTTTCCTTTTAGCTGGACGTAACAAACTTTGTAAGAAGCTATTGTCACGTTACGCGTTTGCTGAACTGGCTTCTTAAACGCACATTGTTGCAATGCTAATTTAGATTTTAGGTCTTTCACTTTGTGTTTTCTTAGTTCAGAATTAACAGGAATTTCACTGTCAAATTTTTTGTGATTAGTCAAAAAATATCGCTGTACATTACTTCTTTTAGGAACATACACGCTAGCATTACATAATAAACACATAGACTTTCCTTTATTTTCAATAAAGCAATACTGGTCCTCCCATTCACTGTTAAAATTTTAATTTCTTTACCTTTTAGCCATGTTAAGAAGAGTTATGTTTAATGAAATATAACTGATTATAAACTGAATAATTTAAAGTTTAAATAGTAATGAAAAAAAGCACACGAAACATGTTGAATGTACAACATATCATAACACAAGGCACTCAAAACGTATTCCATAAGCCCTGCATAAGCTTACAAGTAATACTGAATGTTCTCCTGAAAGATAGGAACTGGGAACATTCCAATTGCAAGACTTTCATAAATCGTTTCTTCATTGCTTACGGCACAGCTTTGTTGGGATTAAAGTTATTTTGTGGACAAATTGGGTATCCCATTGTCGTCCTGGTGAAACTCTGTCATTGTAGGTAGTTTATGGCATTGCAATCGAGTGAATCATAAGGAAGCGGTTCTGTTTGTCAGAATAAATATGCGGCTATATTTGGCCCCGTGAGTAGAGAGGGCCTTATACCTGGCCCTAGCGCCCCCCCCCCCACAGTGAGAGGTTTGTGGAGGATTTCCCTTTGTCGCAACTACTTACATATCGAATAGCTCTCTTTCTGAACCTTTCTTCTATCTCTTCACTAATTGCGGCCACGAGTCAGTTAGGCCTAGATCACATTTATGGCTTACTCAAAGCTCTTTGTGTATTTGGAGGTACGGTATAACAAATTTCCTGACTTTGAGGACGGTATTTTAAGAGAAAAGTAAGAATATTTATTGAAAGGCAAAAGTATTGTTTTCAAGTATTAAGTAAAATTTAATTTGGAAATTAATTGCGAAGGTCGCCATTAAAGGGCACCTCGGGCGCTGCATTGGACAAGGCTACTCTACAGTCACAGCTGTTTGGGGTTGAAGAATACTTAGTTTGTCCAATTCTACCAACTAATTAAGTTATGGCTTCTACTTTATGATGCCAAAATGCTACATATTTTCTTTCATTGATAGAAATCATTTTATAAGCAATTTAAATGCAGTGCTTAATTACTACCAGTTAAAAATATTACCCACATGTAGATAGTTAATTTACTGTCCGATGTTACATACGTGAAGACTCTACTTGGGAGTCTAAGGGTATCGATTTTTTATTAATTTCACAATATATATATTTCTCACATAACACAGAGGACGACTCCCTGATAATAAATTGATTCCAGCAGCCCTGAATTTGCATGGATGTGTTGGGTTCAAAGAAACATTACTTGGGATGCTCAAATCATACTTCAATATTGCAAATAATTGCCGACATACTTGTTGTTCAAAGGCAAGAATATAAATTTATTAATCTCTTGCCACAGTGAAGTTAGAAATGGAGGCGTCCTCTTTATCAATATATTTAACTAATTAAATATATAGTGCGGCTCTATAGCTAAATGGTTAGCGTGCTGGCCTTTGGTCACAGGAGTCCCGGGTTCGATTCCCGGCAGGGCCGGGAATTTCAACCATCATTCGTTAATTTCGCTGGCACGGGGCTGGGTGTATTTGTTGTCTTCATTATCATTTCATCCTCATCACGACGCCCAGGTCGCCTACGGGAGTCAAATTGAAAGACCTGCACCTGGCGAGCCGAACTTGTCCTCGGACACTCCCGGCACTAAAAGCCATACGCCATCTCATTTTCATTAAATATATAAAATACAGATATTAACAAAGCTGGAGTCTCCAATTGAACTTACCTGCCTCCTCCCCTCTCCCAAATTTTATTTCTGGCTACGGCTCTGGTCCCTGTAAGTAGCCTATACTACTGTTGTATAAGGTTCTTGTTAGTTATATTTAAAGTTCATATCGTACTATTTCCATGGTAGACTTACTTGATCCCATTAAATATGGAAGTCAAACTCATCTTTGGCTCTGTATGTCCTTTTATGAAGGATTTATTCCTCTGATGCCAAATAATTTTTCATTATTATTTATACAGGACTAACACATCTAATGATCTGGAAGACTTAAGCTGCACTGACCTTGCTCAACAGTGGCGGGGAATTAAAGAAGTACAAAACATGAGTACAAATCACAGCCAATAACTTCCTTGTGTCATGTTAGGGAGAAGAGTAAAATTTTCTCATGTGGTGTGCCAGAACCAACTTCTGACATGAAAAAGGAATTTCTACACGCATTGATGAACAGTGAGTATATGCAGTAGTTTTTTTCCACCCTGAACTCATTATTATTATTATTATTATTATTATTATTATTATTATTATTATTATTATTATTATTATTGATAATACTATTCAGATTATTATTGTTATTTCTAGGTCATCCAGAATCTGAGTTGGCTATCCATCAGTGTTGTAGTAGACAGAAGTGTCATGATGAAGTTGCAAACACAAGCAGTCATGCTGAGGAGCTAATTTCCACGGTAGTTGAAGAACAGCTTAATAAAGAGACATTCCTAGATCTACAGGAAGCTGCAAAGGATGCTCTTCAGTCAGGATCTGCTGAGGAGAAGGAATTTTACTCTAGTTATGTAACCATAACTATAGACAAAGTTTCTGAAGTGTGCATCAGAACTGTAATTCAAGCAGGAGCAGAGTGGAGTGAATTTAGAAAAATAATAACAGGGAAAATCTGTTATTCTCTATTTACATTCGCCAAGAACAGGCACCCTGATTGGTTTCGAAAGCTGGAATCTGTGTACTATCGCAAATTTAGTAGAAATTCAGCAACTAAACATGGGTTTAAATATGAGAAGAAGGCAAAATTGTTATATGCCAAGTTAACAGGTAGGAAGCTGACATCTATAGGTGTCATTTCGAGTGCCATTCTGCCATGGCTGGCATACAGTGCTGATGGAGTATCATTTGACCCAAAAGGTTGCAGGAGAGTGATTGAAGTGCCCCATAACGGGAAAGAAAGTAACTTCAGAATCTGTCCTACAAGGGAGCACGTTTTTTCATTACGAGAGCTAATCACTAAAAATGAAACATCCCTATTATGGCCAAATTCAGCTTGGTATGTTCATTCTTAATTGTAAGTTGTGTGACTTTCTGGTCTACTCTTCATTTAACAACTCTCTCGTTGAAAAAGAGGTAGCATACGAGGTAGCATACATTGAAGAATTTATCACAGAGATGGTAGAAACCTTTGAAAATGTCTACTTGACTCAGATTCTTCCCTGGATTGTTGCTAAGAAACAGCAGGGATAAGTATAAAAAGAGGAAGTATTTGTGATTCTAAATTATATTAAATTGGAGAGCATTGTGTTTCAAAATCATTTTCTTTAATGAGGTGCTATTTCAATTTCAGTATACATTCACATTTTGTGGGTGATTGTTTTATAACAGGTTCCAAATATTTATATTTGTTCACTTAGGTGTCAATAGTAAAAATTATCAGTGGCAAGGGGAAACCTCTGATCTTAAAATTCCTCATTGTACTTTTCAATGAAAATCATCAGAAGTTGAGTGGCATTTGTCTGAAGAAGAACATTTATTTTCTGTACATATGGTCATTTTTAAGAAGAGCTCTTGTTTGCATATTGATAATCACTTATTTTGAATTTTCTGACTTTACACGTCAATATTCAGTACTGCTTGTTACTCGGACTGAACTGAAGGGAAGGTATGGCTGAAATTTTTAACATTTTCTCTGGGGTCTCAGGTCCACAATTCCATAAATATGAATTGTATGCCTTTAACTGATCAGAGGTGTGGAGGGAGGCATGTTGTTTTTCAGTGCCGATAACACTCTACACTCTCTTGTGAAGTGTAATTTCATGTGTGTAGTAAATTATGTTGTGAAGGTAATCCATTACGAACTTTTAAACAATTCATACGTGCTGTTAGACTGGAGAAATTTTCACCATATATTTACCGATCAGTCATTTTCAATACCTCTGGCAAGCATGTCTTAGGAACTACACAAACACTGGTGGTTTTTAAATTTAACCCATACCGACCTAGTGTGACCGTATGGTAAAACATAACATGTCTCTAGAAAGAGGCCTGTTTTTACTATTCCCTTACAAATTAACTACATTGCTTGGTTAGCAGAGGCAAGCCTTTATCTACTGTACATCCTCTGAAGCTTTATTTGTTGCATATTTGCATTGGTTGGTGCTGAGGCAGGGAATAGAAGTGAGAGATTGCTCAATGCCCTGTTACAGGGCAGTGTCTTTCCGCATCGCACTCAGTTGTTTCTCTCCCTGGCCGCCTTCTGCGTGACGTCATGCAATATGAAGACAGCACTCGCCCATCCTGCTGACGAAAACGTGTTTCTACTGCCGATCTTTTCAGTTAGTTCTGCTTTGTGCTTTGGTCTGGTGTGAACAGGTATGCTGAGTGGAAACGTTAAAAAAGTCATATTTATCGTGCTGTGGCGCAGTGTCGTAATTATGGATTTAAATGTACCGGTGTTATGTATCACAGCTTTCCAAAAGTGATGACTTGAAGCGTTTGTGTATTTCTCGCTGTAAACGAACTGATAAGTTAAATCCGAACAATTTTCGCGTAGGTTCTGTTCATTTCCTTCCAACAGATTACGAGCGATATGAAAAATGAGCTTTTAGGTTTGCCCACCAAGAAAATACTACGCCCAGATGCTATACTATCTCAATTTATTCCCAACCGGCATGGAGGGCTCAGTACAGGTGAAACTACGTCAGAGATATGTATTCTTTACTTCCCCCTGTCTGTCCTCTAATATAATGGTGTAAGCTGTTTTGAAAACTTTGGCCTAATGGTATCCAAAACACTGTTCTAAAGCACGTATGTATTGGCATTCCACAGGTCTCCACCGAACGAGATAAACGGCACGAAGTTCGAAATATCAGGAAGAAGAGAAATCTCGACCGATCAACTATTACAGATACAATTGAAGATAATAAGGGCAAGGAAATAGAAAAATTTCAAATACAAGTCGAAGTATTAAAAAGGAACCATGTTGCTACGTTGGTGACGCTGAAAGCTACAATAGACGTGCTTGAAAATGTAGAGGTCCAAGGTATGTCGTATCAGTCAAATGATGACCATCACCACCGGGACAGATACGGTGTCTTGTATGCGCAAAGAAAAGAGTAAAATGGTCCTCAGAAGACAATGCGAGTGCTCTTGCATTAAGATTACTTTCTAAGAAGGCTTATGCGTACCTTAGAAACAGAAATACGCCTTTACCTGCTAGATCAACATTACAGAAGTGGATACGAAAACTGAAATGCAGACCTGGTATTTTGAAGGAAGTGCTCCATTTATTAAAGTCTCGCGCAGTAAATTTCAAGTCCTGAAAAAATATGCTGTTTTGAGTTTTGATGAGATGAATATTGACTCTCGTATTTGTTATGATTCAACGGATGATGTAATACTGGGACCGTACAGCAACGTCCTTGTTGCCATGGTTCGAGGTTTGTTTTCTCAATGGAAACAACCCGTGTATTATGACTTTGACAAGAACATGACATCCGAACTTCTGCCGGACATTATAACAAACATTGAAGCTTGTCACATTAATGTGGTTGCCGTAACATATGATATGGGAGGAGCAAACATTAAAGTGTGGAAAGAGCTGCATATAAATATGACCAACACTTTTTTCTTGTAATCCCGTTGACAAATTAAGAAAAGTGTGGGTTTTCTGTGATGTGCCTCATCTTTTAAAACGTTTGAGGAACCATTTCTTAGATGAAGGTCTTGTGCTGCCCGACGGAACTGAATTACGTAGTGGTATGATACAAGAATTGTTAGCACAACAAAGTGGGGACTTAACACCAACATATCATATCAATGATGTTCACCTGAGTGTAACTAAACTATCTCGTCAAAATGTATAATCAATCAATAAATAAATAAATAAATAAATAAATAAATAAATAAATAAATAAATAAATAAATAAATAAATAAATAAATAAATAAATAAATAAATAAATCAATCAATTCCTCGCCATCTCTCCGCTGACAGCTCGGAACATACCACTTAGTCGAACAGCTCGTCTTCTTTCTCTCAGTTCTGCCCATAGCCACACAGCTGTTTTCTAGGCGTACTGCTAAGGCAGTTAAATACATCCTGCATAAAGACCATGAAAGTGAGTTCTTCGAGTTGGTTAATGACGCATTCGATGTATTAAATTCTAGAATCCCAAGGACCATAAAACTCCACTCAGAAGTGGCTACGGACTTAATTTTCACAGCCAAGAAAGTACCCTGAAGAGATTTCTGGACTTTATCTCCAAAATAGTGGTTGGCAAGAAAACAGCCTACTAGCTTTTCAGAAGGGTTTTGTAATTTAAATACAATCCTTACTCGGACTTTTTGAGAACCTGAAAGAACAAAGCATTTCTTACATACTAACATCGCGCATAAACCAGGATTATTTGGAGAGCTTTTTCTCACGTGTTCGTGGGTTGGAAGCTTTTTTATAACAACCCAACTCCATTTGAAGTGGGAAATAGAATTAGGCTACTGTTATTATCGGGAAATGCAAATTCGATTCCTTTATCTGGAAGCACGTCGGTTGGAGAAGACTTCAATGGCCCATCAACAAGTAAGTGGAACCCGAGTCCGAAGAAAATTTAATGCTCTTTGTCACAAATGAGCTGTGCATTGACATTGTTGACGAGTCTTCAGAGACTGAAATGTTTGTCGAGGACATCGAAACCGAGTTGGTAAGAGAGGAATGTTCATGTCAGTCGGTAGGAGGGGAGGATGTTACCCAAGATTCCCTAAAATACCTCGCGGGTTATATGGCTTTCAAGTGTCGCTCGATTGATGAAACTGTCAGTGCCTCGAAAGAAAACTGTTCTCTGCCGCGGGAAGAAACCTGTAACTGGATCTCGGTTATTTCAAAAGGGGGCCTCACACATCTCAGTTTTGAGTGGTTAAAAAGTATAGCCCAGTTCGAAATTACATTTGGTGCGTTTCACGGTCAGACTGTATCCAGATGCAAAAACGTAATGAAAGCTTTTATTTCTATTATTAAGTCAAAATTTCCAGTATTCTATGACAAAATAATTGGCTCTACGATAGGACCAGGACATGTATTAGGATACGGCATTTAAATGCTAATAAGAAGGCTATGTTTTGGGTTGGCTCATCAAATATTCAGTATCCTGACACGTAAGTTTTAATACTTTAATATAATTCCATAAAAATCTATATATGATGCACCTTTTCCTATGCCATTTAATCTAAATATTTACCTCATCAGGAAATAAATTAATCATTTTGAGTTACATGGCAATGGTTTATTTCCTATCGTATTATATGTCAAGTATTTAATAGTTAATGTACTATCTTCTCATCATGTGACGAAATTTAACGCATTTTCACTCATATTGCTTTTAAATCTATTGGAAGTTCCGTTACTTATCGAATCGGACTAAACCAGATTATTATTTGATGAAAGATTGGGAAGATGTTTCACAGGCGCGAGAATTGACAGGCTTGCTGTAGTGCGACTGTGTACCTTACTCGTTATTGTTCATATAGCGTGACCCAATGGGAGCTTTTACCACCGGAGTAGCCTACCTAGTAGTGTAGTTACCTTAGCCCTGTTATAGTGACCGAGCAGCTTTCTTATCTTTTTGGGAATTATTTTCAAATTCTGATATACAAACGAATATTTTGTTTCTCTTAAGTCATTATAATTTTAATTATAATAATGTTTTTGATCCTGCCAATAAACAAACATTATCGTATTTTAAATTTCTTGTAGTCTTTGAATGCCTCAGTGTTACCATGTGGCCTTTACCCGAGGATGTGAACAATGGAATTTGAGATACACCACATATCCACACAATCCTCAAGAAGTAACAGACTTCAACCACTTGACCATAAGAAAGGTAATCTACTAACATCAAGGGTTAAATAGGCATGGATTTATTTTCAGGAATGTCAGAATTGTGATGTTTAAAGGAAGTCTTGACCACTATATTTCAAACAAAGTCATAAAATGCATAGAAATCTTCATTTTCCTATCCATCAAGTGCACCTTTAACAAATTTTGGTTTTTTTTTGTTTTGAAATTTTATTATGGTGAGTACCTTTTGATGATATATTAAGGTAATGTGGAAAACATTGCTCGAAACAGTAGAATTTTGAAATTTTACTCATACCTCCACTTATGGCATTGATAGTTTTCTTCCGTACCTTTCCTCAGCAAGAACAGGTTTAATGAGATTCACAAAAGCTGCTATAATAATGTGCCATCACAATATGGTAGCATTGACCAAGTTAAGTGACCTGATAATATATTAAACAGTTTCATTTTTCTAATGACTCTCTCAACATGGACCCTTGCTTTAGCAATATCTATAGTGATAAGAGCCTCCTCCTTGCCCAGGGAAATCTTATGTATTAAGAAAGGGGGTCTAATGTGTGTCATGCCCATTATCCTAAATTTTTCTTCAAATAAAAACCCTTTTCAATCATGATTGCATCTTGAGGTTCTAATTGGTCCGAAAAACCAGTATGAATGAAAATGGCTTTATCAGAAGCCTTTTCACCATAGCATTTGCTGACAAAGGTAATCAATCCTGAAAGTGCCACACCTACCCAGTGGCGGCTGGTGCAGAAAATCAGCTGTGTGCTGTAACCCATCTGCACTCCAAAAAATATTTAGAAACATATCGGTATGAGGTTTTCAAGAGGCTCTCCACTTAGTTTTCCACACTGAACAAACACGCAAACAACCCCAACACATATACACATTCCTCATAGAAAAACTATAAAACTATATAATTAAACACACAATAACACCTGAAATGGCAAAATATTGACGAACTCAAACACTTGGTGTGAGCGCGCAAAAACAGAACTTCCCAATGCCACCAACATCATTGAAATAAAACCAGCAACGGCGTAATGCAAAATTACATGTTATGTTTTTATAATGACATTTATAAACTTGACAATTTTAATTAAAGAAAATAACAATATCATGTCCTTATTTTGACAACATAAAAAGTACAATTTTTATAGTTCATCGATTTATAAATGTGGCTATGGAATAGGCAAGTTGGTAGTATTCTATCCTCTTTGGTATTAAAAGACCTGGCGGGAATAGCTCGACAGTATTTTGTTTTCCTGTTTGCATTGAGCAATCCCCTCATAGATACTATCGCTGAGTAAAGAGGGTGCCAGCTGCCACCTTCTCATATTGGTCGTAATGCAAGTGTGACTGGTGCTAGTGCTGCCTGTCTGTGGTCGAACGAAAGAATCGCTGTGAAGTGATGTCTTGGCGGATGTTGTTTCCACAGCCTATCTTTCTGTATCGGAAACGTTGGGCACGCATGCGCAAAAGGCAGAGCTCCTGGTTTCTGGCTAAAAGCTTAGCTCTCGCTGAGCTGTGACCACACAGCACCCGGCGTGGAGCGCACCAGTAGTTACCTGGTTGTGAGGGAAGTTCAATAATTTCTTATTCTTTGGCTGACGTCTTTTTCAATGCACTGTATTTGATTGTAGATAATAGTTTTAAACTAATTTATTTTTCCAACAGACAGTGTGCTGCAGCACTTCAGCACATAAGGTACGGCCGCCCCTGCACCTACCATAAATTTCACGGTATTCCTACCTTTATAGTAAGAATAAGTGATTATCCTGCATTTAAGACACTCCTCGCTATGAATAATTCTGTACAATCAAGTACAAGTCTGAGAGTTTTAAAATTCTTAAAGCATGTGGGATAGCCGAAATATCAACTCTTCTTACTTTCATTACCTACAAATGTTCTGCAATTTCCTCATCTTTATCGAACAGCAGTGGTATGGCATTATTCATGACAGTTGTTCCTGGAGTCTGTAATATTCTTTTCTTATCATATTTCATAGCTGCTTTTTTCCCTCTTCTGCTAAGATGCATGCCACGATTTGTGAAATATCCTCGATCCATATTGCCAATATCAATTATTTCTGTATTTTGAAAGCATTTGACAATCTTCTGTAGCCGCCTGTTTGTATCATTAACTAACTTATTTTCACAAGGCGGTTCAACTATATTATGTCGATGCAGATTAATACACAATATTACACTGGTGGTCTCTAATTTACAAAGTGCTACCTTTACTCCAGAAATCACATTTGATGATCCATTTTCAGCAATATCATTCGTCCCTGCCATTTATTTATTTATCGTATGATGAATCTATGTACACATATATATAGTTCCAGGAAAAATGTGCGTAGTCACAAGTCTGTACAATACTACAACTCTAGATCTAGCATTTTGATCCAATCAACTGTTTCATTCGATGTGCAGTGAATGCCCATTAGCGTTCCTTCGAAAGCTCGAATTGGGCAGTCAGCAACAATGTGGTGGATTGACTGAGAAGCGACACCACAATCAGAATTTGCAGAGCTAGTCCAACCCCATTTGCATAACAGAAAACCACATCTGCCTTGTCCAGCCTATGTTACTTCACGTCCGTAGGTTCAACCACTACACTGACCTATACGTGCCGCCCGGGTGGTGCTAAGAAAGCAACAGTGATAAAATGAGACCGAACTGTCGGAAACGACCTCTCGGTCAAAGAGCGAACAAGAAGGAGATATGTGGTCTTTTTCAGGACCTTCAAGTCCGTAGAATTGGACCATCGCTGCGCATTTGTCCCTGCCATAATAACCACGTAGTCATTTTCATTAAGTGTTCCCATCTCTCCCATATCTGACTTAAGAACCTCTTTGAACAGAGCACCTGGCTTGACAAAACATAACTGGAGATCTTATGACTTTTGTGAGTCAGTTTATTATTTAATCATTTATTTATTTATTTTGACCCATTAATCAGCTAGTTATCAAAACTTTCACGTCTACGCCAGAAAAGTTACTATTCAAAACAGCTGCAGAATATTCATTCATGAGATTATCATCTTTCAGTTTACTAATTAAATCTTTACAGTACTTTATTTTTGATGATTTGCGCCGTACCTTTTGTTGAAGGCTCTTGATCTGCTTCTTAAACGCCTTCTTGTTTGTAGAGAGCTAGGAGTTAGTTTGTTCTATTTTTATAGCACCAAAATTGTTATCAGCAATACAAGAAGGACCAGGTTGATGTTCTAAATTGGGGTTATGATCAAAAGCTGGAGATCTACCTCTGTGCTGTGACAAGTTTCTTCTTTTGTGATGAGTTTTCCGGTGTCCTGGAAGGTCGAATACACTTGGAACTGCATTTTTAATTAGTGAGCATTTCCCACCACAAGGCGTTGGGTCATAATCCTTGGGTACGGAATGTGCACTACAAATAAAAGTGTACTTGTTGGGCACACCGTTTCAATAAATCTTTATTATTCAACGGGTACCTCTAAGTAAAATAAGAACAATTCTTCAGTGAACATACAGTATAATAATAACAACTAAACGGCATCTATACTGTTATTATCTAGTCAGCGATTAAAATGTGACTGTTTTGAATAACCTATGAAAGGATACATCTTGTTCTTTACTCTGTGTATTTGTGCAGTTATATTCACTGCATCGTATAACCACAATTTTAAAGTAAATCAAGGCAAATAACAGACATAAATAAGGCAAACTTTCTTACGATAGCTTACGCGCGTACTCTTTCTTGACGGACAGAATTGCAGGTAGCTGACTTCAGTCTATTTGTCAGAATCATACATCTAGCGGTATGTAAAGATACTGCACTGTGCAGAACAGTATGAGGTTTTGCATGAAGGCGCGAACACTTATTCAGCCTTAATAGATTCTTGTGCAGATACAAAGTTATATCACAGATATATTAAATAAATAAGTAAAAAAACGTGTGTTGCGAACTTACCTTCAAGTCGCAGAAGATTTGACTTTTTCTCACAGTAACAGCTCCTTATCGTACACACATACGTGTATTTACAATAAGTCGAAATAAAACAGTATTGCCAATAAGGAGAACTAAAACATGAGACTCTATAATGTCCCAAGTTCCCCCAACGTCCCAAGTAGCCTCATGTTACGGTAATTAATATACCACTACATTACAATACTACTTAGTCGCACCCTACCTTTATCTTACAACACCACAACAGGATAAACATTGCCGTTAATCACTGAATACCGAAAGGAATACACAAGCAATATACAATTCCAAACTGCAGTTAAGCCTATCCTAATTACAACTACAGAATTGTGGTAAGAGATTTTCTGTGGATACCTTTACTATACTACACAAATATTTTACAATATAATTACTCTAAATTATAATATTATATTACTCGTATATTACTTTAAAGTACAATACAATAATTTTAAACTGCGTTCAGGTGTATCCTAATTACAGTAACGTATGTTACTACTAAGCACAAACAAAAATGAAAATTGCAAGTTTGAAATTTGCAAGAACTACACACAGATTACCAACAAAGCTAAATGCTTACACAGATTATTATTAGTAGTATGCTCTAACAGATACACAAGAAAGACACACACAGAAAGATACACACGAATATAGCAGGTAAGATACAATACTATCTAAACATACCATATCGACACTACAATTCTCAGCTGAAATGTGGTTATATGAATTTTGCCACTGGCGGATTATTATTATTATTATTTACCGTACTACGTGGGACGGAGAATAAAAGTGTCCTTAAATGCTGAACTGCAATATTATTGCGATATAGGAATTTTTTATTATCTTTTACTCGATGAATAAACGAAGGTACAAAGTATGCCGAGAACCGAGACTACAAATTATCGGAATAAAGTAGTCAGCTGATTTTTGTATTAGTTTACACAACTACCATGTACATGTACTCTTTGATCTCGTCGGAATTCTTCAACAATCCAAAGACTGTTGAGTACCGTAATTATCCAGTTAAATACCGTGTATTCTCTTTAACTTCTTTTTAAATCGAATTTTACAGGCGTTCGTGTTATTTAATTTAATAAATTATTACCTTCGCTATGGTTTGAACTGATATCTATACGGAATGCCGGTGCCGGAAAGGCGCGGAAGTTACATCTCCTCATGATAATCCGCCCTTGTAAGTGTTGTAATGTTGTGATTTTCTCATAAAATAATATCATACGTATATATCATGTGATAGTTGTAAGAAATCTACATGAAGCTTATGTGTTGGTAACTACGGTCTATTATTCCTTAAAGAAATTGAGTCGATTGGTTTATCTTTTTTTGTTATTCCTTGAACCGCCTTTGCCCCCAGTAAGTGATTGGCAACAGTTCGCAATAACAGATGTGTGTGATGAAGCTTGTGTTTGTACCGTAAAATTTGCTTGCCTAAACTGGTGTTATGAGCTAAAATGAAGAACTATCAAGAAGAAAGCATTATACCAACGAACCTACAAGACAAAGTCACCTCCGTACAGGCCATGAAGGCCCTTAGAGGAGTGGAAGTTAAAGGCTTCCACCATTGTTAACCGCGGCACGTGATGGAGTAGAGTGGCTAGCTCTACGCCCGACCGCCTTTGCCCCCAGGATTTAACCTGGTACTCATTTTTGGTGTAGGCTCAGTGAACCTCAGGGCCATATGCACATCCGGAAATGGAAATCTTGTTTCTTAAATTTTACGACTTCCGGACACTTTTATTCTCCGTCCCACGTAGTACGGTGCACCATCCTGAGGGGTAGTTTCATCCTTGCACCATTTTGGACGATCATTTTTAATATGAACATTAACTTGGGTAACGATTGCTCCGGCTATTTTCCCCTCAATCTCCCATCACTCTAATAGTTCATTTAATGGATGAATGCATAATAAATTTGATGCAAAGTGTCGTTGGCTAAGTTCGCTTTAAATATTCATCAAATACGCAGTTATCGCCTCATAGAATTCTAGCGAAATCGTAACTTAGAATTCTCCCATCAGAATATATGATATGGTAATCCTTACTTTGCCTCGTGACACCTCTCAGGGATAATTAAATTACTTTTTCGAAAAATACTATATTAACTTGAGGTCAACTGAAGCACCACATTTCCATATCAACAAATTATTCTCGGTACCATTCATCATCCAAAATCATTATTATGTTTTCCAAGTCCAGTCATCCGAATATAAGTGAAAAAAAATAAATAAAATATTTTTAATGGATTAATTCAAAAATTACCTAAATCTTAATAATATCAGCCTATCTCCTAAAATAATAACCTCTAAATTAGAAAATCTATATTTTATTTCTTGATTCCGGAATCACAAAAGAAAATAATATTTATCATTATCAATTATCTTCTTCTTCTTCTATAATAAAGAAATCTTTTGGTTGAAAAATAAGTCTGAGTCCCTAATCCTAATTAAATTTCTTAATAACATTATTTAGTTTAAGTCCAACAGTTCTTGTTACTTTTATACATAATCAACTGGTAATTAAAAAAAATAATTAAAAAAATGATTTGAAAAAAATGCTTATTTTCATCATTATCATTTCAACATTATTTCATTATTCACTCTTTTCGGCGTCTTAACGTTAGTAATCACAAGCAAGTTCCAAATTATTTTGGCCCAAAAATGGCTATTTCAAATATATTTTGTTCTTAAATTGAAAAATATTGGTCTCCTCGAAAGTATCATTAGATTAAAATATTCAAATAACATCTTAAATAAATGTAGGTATCGTTCAAAGTTTAATTATCATTGTATTTCTAATAGAAATTGTACCAAACATGTTTTAGGGTTTAGCATTAATTAATCAGGTATCACTGATTCCGTAGGAATGCATTTGGTTAACTCTTATATGTAATTGCGGTAAAGATTTTAAATTATGGGATTATTATTTGAATCAAATTCATTCTTGACAACAAACTTCCAGTAATATTTAGTACAACGTTGGTATAAATTAACTATGAAGACGACAAGTTTCCCTTCATTTATTTCCTATTTGGATATTTCTTCCGAAGACAGTGTATGGTAACCTAAATATACGAAATATGCGGTGTATTACATCGTACGCGTGTACCATTAACCCTATATACCACTCATAACCATTTTATTATTCTGCCGCAAATGGTAATCATCACCATCGGCCCATATTACGTCGTATTTACCGCCAAAATTACTCATAAATACATCTACCTCTCCGTCTATTACGATTAATTCCCATCATATCATATAATTCAATCTCATAAACATATCACGACGAATAATTATTCACATTTGCACATAAACATGCCATTCAAATCATAAATTCTCTATGTAAACATATATCATCACCAACATGACGGCAAATCATTCCAACATCACATTACTTTACTACAATGGTACTCTTTTGGGTTAAAATTCATATATCATACGCGTAAACACGCTAGCTTAAAAATGAAATGCATATATAAATCAAATAAGTTAATATCTACTCACATTTCATTGCGTCGTATCGGTAAACACATTCAGGTTATTCGTAAATCAACTATCTTCTTCAAGAATATATTTAAGGTTACGTCACTTTAAATACGAAGTTTTTATCCCATAATGGTTAGAAATTACATTCCAAAACTCTCCTGGTTTAGTTTTACGCATTCCTATATTATGGCATAGATTGTAGAATCTGGAAGAAGTACCTATTCCCCTGTTAGTAATAATAGCTCAACATGGACAATTTCATTTCGAAGATAACAACGTCTGTGATTTTATCACGAAGAACTAGGTTAAACAACGTACCAAATATACACTATAATATCATTACAAATTTACTACATATCAATTTCAAGAAAATAAAATCTCTCTTTGGAACTTATCTTGTGATCACTGACGTTAGATGGTCGGCTTCGGACTGGATGTTGTCATCTAGGGATTGCGTCGTACAGCTTCATCCTCTGCTACGTCACCATCAGGTTGTGACTCGGGACTCGGAATAGCAGTTACAGCTGGGCGGTATCCGTCAGACAGCCGGCTCCATATCCAGTTTAGCCTTGCATCATGATGTTGCAGTCAATCATAACAGAAAGAAACATTTCCAAACCATGAATTAGTTTCATATCCATACTCTCAGGAATAAATATCAGGCTTGTAATTAATGTCAGGTTTTTAAAACAATACTTCAATATTAATCTTTAGTAGCAATTTGACAGTTAAATTATTGCAAGTTATTTCTGTAAATATTCTCTTTTCTGTTCGGCTCATCAATTTATACTTCGTAATATTTAACTTGGTTGCTTGTACGGACTTGAATATCCACTTCGACTACTGTTAGGGTATTTCCTAACTCTCTTCACGATATTCCTTTGTGAATGTCTGTTTTCCAATTTATTCTCTCACTTCGCGAGTTCTCCACTCGGTAACTTGTATAATATCTCCTTTCTATTCACACGAAGACTGGCTATATTTCTTGAGGATAAATTTATTTCGATTTTACGTTGCGGATTTTTTTTTATTGTTCAGCTTCTTGTTCTTGTTTTAACAATATTGAAAAACCTTCTATTATTTTATCACGGCCGCATGGATCCTTGACAATTTTCCGTCTCGGTCCGTGATCTAGGCATCTTTAATTCATCAAATAAATATCTTTGCCGTCACGTGCACGGCCTTCTTGAATATATACACGCTCGTAAAATGTATACACTTCGAAATCACGGCCTAATTTACTTAATATATGCATTCCTTTGTGACGTATGGCCCAATTACGTAATATTCGCGATCATTACCGTGCATGGCAAACTTATAACTTCGTATGACGACCTTCATTCCGACATTAGGACGATGAAAACGGTACATTTATCCTCCTGCCATAGATAAATAAATATGCTGCTCGCAGTATATTTATTTCAATTTTTATTATTCTAAACTGATGTAGCTTTTCATCGGCCTGACTTCGCCCATTTATATCATGTGTTTCAGATTTTAGTTAGTACTCTATTCTTGATCTTCTTTATAATATGGTTTCATGTTTGATGCGTTGTATACGTTTTGATATGTCCCATCCAGACTTTCTATCATATAGGCGTTGTTTCCATAAACCTTCTTTACCACATATGGACCATCATATAAATGAACGAATTTGGCGAATATTCTTTCTGAAACGTTAGAGATTGGTACTTTCTTTATCATTACCAAGTCATCAACCCGGAATGGTGGGTGGAATTTCTTATTTCGGACTCTTCTTCGGCGTTTGTTTGCCTGTTCTTCTAATTTGGCACTTACTATTTGATTAATCTCTTCGCAAGTGGGTTTTGGTTCTTCATCTTTTCCTATAATCTCATCCCATGGTCGAGCTGGTCGTTCGTTCAAATGTACGAGTCTCGGTATCTGGCTCGTTGATTCATGGACAGTGTCGTTCATACATGCCTCGATTATTTTTATCACTTCAATCCATTTCCAATGACTTTGAGAGCAATATATCCTACAATATTTAGAAATTTCTCGCATGCATCGCTCCACTGGATTGGCTGACGGGTGTCTTACTGAACAATAGACATGTTTAATTCCTAAAATTTGCATTGCATCCTGGAATTCACCCGACGTAAACTGTGTTCCTCTATCAGTTAAGATTCTTTTCGGTTTTCCCATCTGAGGTATAACGTTTTTGTTTATAACTCTCAATATTTGTTTTGTTGTTGCTCTCTGTATAGGCTGTAGGACTGTGAATTTTGAAAAAATGTCCATTGTGACAACTATGTACTTATTTCCTTTAACAGCTGTTGGTAACCTTCCATATAAATCTGTTGCAAAGATCTCACGAGGAGCTGTTGGTATTATTGCAATTGGTTCCTGCTTGGTAAGGAAAGGGGTATATTTTTTCCTTTGGCATGTATCACAGGTCTTGATTACATCTCTAATTGTTTGTCTCATTCCTGTCCATGTAAATCTTTCCATTATCGTCCTCACCACCTTTTCTATTCCCCCATGTCCAATTATCCTATGGGAATGCCAAATTATCCCTTTTTGCAAAGATCTGGGTACTACTATTTTGGTCCTTCTCGAATCCTTGCCGACATACTGCTTCAATATTCCATGTTCCATTATATATTTACCATCTCTATTATTTTCCCTGTCGTCATCGAAATCACTTTGTTCAATCCTTGTTATTTCTAACATTAATTTCTCATCTGCTCTTTGCCATGCTGATATATCCCTTAGTTTTTCTAAAAATTCTTCGTCCTGTCTTACTAATTCGATCTGATTTATAGTTTCTTCTTTTTCCACAGGATTTCTGCTTAATGCATCCGCGAGGATATTGTCCTTCCCACTACAATGCTCAATTCTGATATTAAACTGTTGGGCGAATAAAATCCATCGTGTGACTCTTTCACTTAGCATCGCTGCCTTAAGGCCGAATTCCAAAGCTTTGTGGTCTGTACGGATAGTAACTGGAAATCCATATACAATCTTTTTCCACTGTTGCAGAGCATAAATAATTGCTAGTAACTCCTGCTCAGTTGTTGTATAGTTTACTTCATGGCTGCGTAACTTGCGGCTTGCAAATGCCAAGTATACTCGATCCTCATCATTTGCTGGTGCCTCTTGGTATAAGTATGCTCCTATACCGACATTTGATGCATCCGTTTGTATGATAAATTCTTTAGTATGATCCGGATATCCTAACTTGATACTATTTGTCATTAATCTTTTCATTGCCAGGAAAGCTTCTTCTGTTTGAGTATTCCATTTCCATTTGTTGTTTAATTTTAACAAATCCTGCAATGGCGCTGCGATTTCTGTATATCCTTTACAGTGATTTGCAAAGAATTGGGTCATTCCCAAAAATTGCCTAACTTGCTTTATGCGCGTTGGTCTAGGAAATTCCCAAATTGCTTGAATTTTAACCGGATTAGGTTTCACCCCGTTTCCGTCAATTACATGTCCGACAAATAATATCTCATTTTGACAAAATTTTGATTTGGCCAGGTTAATTTTGAATCCTGTAGTTTCCAAATTATCTAATAATTGCTTTAGCTTACTACAATGTTCGTCAAATGTCTCTGTTGCAAAAACCATGTCATCCACATAGCATGTCACATATTCTTTCACGTCAGGTAACAGGTTCCTATCTAATGCTCTTATTAATACGGCACAACTGTTCTTTAATCCGAAAGGCAACCTACAATAAGCATATGTTTGACTGTCAAACATGAATCCGGTTAGAAGTCTAGATTTTTCTTCTAAAACTATATGATGAAACGAAGATGTAAAGTCTAAACTCGAAAAATACTTCTTGCCCTTAAATTTCTTTATTACCTCCTTAATTTTTGGAACCTGATTATATTCTGGTATTAATTTCTCATTTAACTTTCTACAATCAAGGCAAATTCTTAGTTTTCCGTTACTTTTCTTTACAATTACTAATGGATTCAAATAAGGTGTAATAGTCTTTATGATTATACCATCAGCTACCATCTCTTGGATGATCTTTCTTACTTCCTGGAAATATTTTTCAGGTACGTCATATAACCTTCCTTTGTATGGTGTCCAGTCATTTACGATGATTTTATATTTAAAATTCGGAATCTTTCCCGGTTTATCCTTAAATATTCCTGAATACTTTTCCATTATCGAATATAATTTCTGTTTCTCTTTAGGACTCAATTTCGTTTCTGCGATCTTTCTCCAAATGTCTGACTCTTCTTTTTCTTCATCTTTTATTAAAATCTTCTCCAAGCTATGTATAATTTCTTCCATTTCCTCAGTCTCATTTAACGGTATTTCCTCTTCCATTAACTTTTCAGTTTCAATAGCTTCAAATTTCATATGCTCCGTGTTTTCTGCCTTCTAACTCTATCCTTTCCTTGATTATTTTTCCACTTTCCTTAACGATTGGGAATCTTATTTCCTGATTTTTCAAGTCTATTATCATCTCCGTTGTTACTATAAAATCCACCCCAAGAATCACATTGTACTTAATTTTGTTCATAATTATGAATGGGTGTTCAAATATAAATCTACCAATCCTGACATTTAAATAGGTTTGTATTTTACATTCAACAGATTTATCTGGTATAATTCCTCTTATTTTCATTTGTGCAACTGGTATAATTGGCAACTTTCCTTCTTGATTTACCTCAACAAATAACGCCTTCGATATAACACTTATACTTGCTCCTGAATCAACCAAACAATGTGTTTTCAGGCCATTTATTCGTGCAGTAATAATGGGTAAGTACGATTTATTTTCTTTGTGAATTTCTTGTGTCTCATCTAGTAATTCATCCGGATCGATATTCCAAGCCTCAATTTGTAGTACATACCAACTCTTAATTTTGTTGCCCAATTTTTCCAAAATATCATCTTCCTTACTCTCTACATCGAAATTGGCGTTTTTTTTATTCTGAGAGTCTGTCTGATACGATTGAGCTTCTGGATTCAGTTTTTGCCCTTCTCTATCTTTTCTTTTGTATTCCTGAAGCTCTAGACTCTCGGCTCCCTCTATGTCTCCGTTGATATCTCGATCCCTGATCGCTTCTTCCCATCTTTTCTTTTCTCTAGTTTCTTTTCTCAATTCCTGTATATACTGTCTGTTCCTATTCTCCCTATTATTGTACCTGTTCATCGGTGCTCCATGATACATTGGCCTCTGTCTGTAACTTCCTCTTTCTCTTTCATTTCTAAATCGGCTAGGCTGTCGATGATATGGCAAAAATCGTCTCTCTTCATTCTGCCTTCCACTATCATGCCCATTCTGCCTGCATCTGCATCGGTTTCGATCACCTGTCCTCTCATCATCATCACTAAGTTCTCTCTTCCTTGAGCTTCTATCGTTTTCTCTTTTCTCGGATACCGATTTCTTCTGAGTACTTTCCCAATTTATTACGTTCACTTCTTCTTGATTGTTTGTATTCCTATGGATTCTTGCTGTCGGATGACTCGACGTCATATCCAGCTGCCTTAAAATGCTTTCCATTTCGATTGCGGAAGTCACATTTGCAGCAGCTAATAATCTTTGAGTTTCTGGAGGAAACTGCTTTTGAATTGTCTTTATCGCCTCTAATTCGCTGGGTGCAGAATCTAGGTCCTGGAACCTATGAAACTGGTACGAGAAGTAGTCACTAAATCTCGCTGGTCCTACCGACGAATATCTTTTTGAATACAACTCCAATCTAAGGTTTTGTTGAATCTCCGGATTCCAAAATCGTTTGAGAAATGCGACCTTGAACTCATCGTAATCGTGGAAAGTGTACTTAAATGCCTGATACCACAAATTCGGATTTGCATCTAAGTGTTTTTCTACTATCCTAAGTTTCTTTTCGTCAGGTATTCTATTTTCTTTAAAATATTCCTCCATTTCTCGCAAGAACCTCTTTGGTGACATTGCCGCAGTATTACTAAAATTTTTGGGCCTGTCATCGTACGTTTTTACAATATTTATAATGGCTGGGCTTCCATTTCCAATATTTCCAACTATAACGTCCTTACTGCTCTGATCAGTTTCGCCCGAAATTGTCGGTGTTCCTTCCCTGTCATTTATATTTATATCTACGATTCTCTGTTCATTCAATTGTTTTGACATCTCTAATTTTGTAGTTTGAATTTCACCCCTTATATTCTGAATTTCTTTCTTCATCTCGTCAATTCCCTGCTCCGTTCTAATCATTCTCTTCTCCGTTTCATTTTTGTTCTTCTTCATTTCTTCATTTAAAATTTTCATCTCATCTCCAATATGGTCACGTGCTAATATAAAATCATCTCCTAGCGTTTTATTTGCTGTTATTACGTTCTCATTTATGTCTTTTAACTTCTCTTCATATTGATTCCATTTTTCTTGGGAATCTACCCTCATCGACTCCATGTTTTCCGTTAGCTTCTTAATTTCATCCTCTTTCAATTCCTGGATATAATTTCTATTTTCGGCTAATTCTCCTCTAATTTTATCCATTTCATTATGGATCTCTTTGTTCTTATCCTCCATCTTTTCCATCATTTCAGTTCGAAGTTCGCTTATCCCGTTTTTCATCTGGGAAACTTCTTCTTCAATCTTGCCAATTCCTGTTCTAATCATCTCCTCTTGTCTCTTCTCCATCCTTCTCATCTCCTCAATCTGGCTTCGATGCCTTTCTTCTTGTTTTATTTGGTATTCCTCTTGTTTCTGATTACACTCTTCTTGTTTCTGTCGGTATTCTTCTCGAAATCTTCCAAATATTTCTTCCAATTGCTCTTTCTGTCTCACTTCTTGCTTCCTCATCATTTCTTGCTGTTTTTCTTCTTGTTTCCTCATCATTTCTTGCTGTTTCTCTTCTTGTTTATGATTATGTTCTTTTTGCTCTTCTTTCATATTTCTCATCTCCACCATCATTTCTTTTAACATTTCCATTATTCCCTTCTGTTCGTCTTTTGTCTTGTCTAACTTTTCGGTTATCTGGTTTATCTGCTCATCCTTCTCCTTAAATTTCTGTTCCTGTTCTCTTTTCGCCTTTTCTGCATCCTCTATCATTCTATTTATCTCCTCATCCTATCCTTGCAGTTTCTCTCCCTGCTCCTTCTGATATTCCTCTAATTGTAAACGAAGTTGGTTCAAACTCGTCATATTTGCATTTACTATTATCCAACCTTCTTAAAATTCCAAATTCTCTAAATTATGACTTAAATTCACCAAAGATTATATCAATTGCTCAATCAATATGGAAAACCGACTATCTGACTTCCCCCGCTAATCAGCCGTCCTACCATCCCAGTCATCCAAAATATTGAAAATAAGCATTTTTTTTACATTACTACCCTATTATCTATTGCTATCTAAACATAATACAATATAATGATTGAAAACAATATTATAAATTATCTTAACCAATTAATTATTTAAATTATTAATGCAATCTATTTTAATAATTTTTATCCATCTCTTCTTCCGCCTTTCTTCCATATCCTTGGATTGTTTATCTTTCTCTCAACTCCTTCTTTCCTTCTTGGTATCCTCTGAAAATATCCGGTCTCAGATAATCATCTATTTTTCACTTCACTGCTGTTTATTATCTTTCTCAGCCATCCTCCTTCATTATTTTCTCCCATACTCCCATATCGAGTATCCTCAATCATGTTTCAACGGCGAATTGCCAACTCAACATTTGGGCTAAGGTATCTTCAATCTTACTTTATTACTGGGCATCAATTTACTGTATCCTGCAATTACCTTGTCACTACCTCTGAGTATCCTCAATTTTTTTGTTCCAACGTTTGGCGTTATTTTATTTTTAATATGCGCCATAAATGGTATCCTCAGTTTTGCTACGAGATTACACGTCATTTTTAATATGGCCTGGGTGTCCTCAGTTTTGCTCCGAAGTTGGGCGCCATTTTTAATATGCACCATCCCGAGGGGTAGTTTCATCCTTGCACCATATTGGACGATCATTTTTAATATGAACATTAACTTGGGTAACGATTGCTCCGGCTATTTTCCCCTCAATCTCCCATCACTCTAATAGTTCATTTAATGGATGAATGCATAATAAATTTGATGCAAAGTGTCGTTGGCTAAGTTCGCTTTAAATATTCATCAAATACGCAGTTATCGCCTCATAGAATTCTAGCGAAATCGTAACTTAGAATTCTCCCATCAGAATATATGATATGGTAATCCTTACTTTGCCTCGTGACACCTCTCAGGGATAATTAAATTACTTTTTCGAAAAATACTATATTAACGTGAGGTCAACTGAAGCACCACATTTCCATATCAACAAATTATTCTCGGTACCATTCATCATCCAAAATCATTATTATGTTTTCCAAGTCCAGTCATCCGAATATAAGTGAAAAAATAAAAATAAAATATTTTTAATGGATTAATTCAAAAATTACCTAAATCTTAATAATATCAGCCTATCTCCTAAAATAATAACCTCTACATTAGAAAATCTATATTTTATTTCTTGATTCCGGAATCACAAAAGAAAATAATATTTATCATTATCAATTATCTTCTTCTTCTTCTTCTTCTTCTATAATAAAGAAATCTTTTGGTTGAAAAATAAGTCTGAGTCCCTAATCCTAATTAAATTTCTTAATAACATTATTTAGTTTAAGTCCAACAGTTCTTGTTACTTTTATACATAATCAACTGGTAATTAAAAAAAATAATTAAAAAAATGATTTGAAAAAAATATGCTTATTTTCATCATTATCATTTCAACATTATTTCATTATTCACTCTTTTCGGCGTCTTAACGTTAGTAATCACAAGCAAGTTCCAAATTATTTTGGCCCAAAAATGGCTATTTCAAATATATTTTGTTCTTAAATTGAAAAATATTGGTCTCCTCGAAAGTATCATTAGATTAAAATATTCAAATAACATCTTAAATAAATGTAGGTATCGTTCAAAGTTTAATTATCATTGTATTTCTAATAGAAATTGTACCAAACATGTTTTAGGGTTTAGCATTAATTAATCAGGTATCACTGATTCCGTAGGAATGCATTTGGTTAACTCTTATATGTAATTGCGGTAAAGATTTTAAATTATGGGATTATTATTTGAATCAAATTCATTCTTGACAACAAACTTCCAGTAATATTTAGTACAACGTTGGTATAAATTAACTATGAAGACGACAAGTTTCCCTTCATTTATTTCCTATTTGGATATTTCTTCCGAAGACAGTGTATGGTAACCTAAATATACGAAATATGCGGTGTATTACATCGTACGCGTGTACCATTAACCCTATATACCACTCATAACCATTTTATTATTCTGCCGCAAATGGTAATCATCACCATCGGCCCATATTACGTCGTATTTACCGCCAAAATTACTCATAAATACATCTACCTCTCCGTCTATTACGATTAATTCCCATCATATCATATAATTCAATCTCATAAACATATCACGACGAATAATTATTCACATTTGCACATAAACATGCCATTCAAATCATAAATTCTCTATGTAAACATATATCATCACCAACATGACGGCAAATCATTCCAACATCACATTACTTTACTACAATGGTACTCTTTTGGGTTAAAATTCATATATCATACGCGTAAACACGCTAGCTTAAAAATGAAATGCATATATAAATCAAATAAGTTAATATCTACTCACATTTCATTGCGTCGTATCGGTAAACACATTCAGGTTATTCGTAAATCAACTATCTTCTTCAAGAATATATTTAAGGTTACGTCACTTTAAATACGAAGTTTTTATCCCATAATTGTTAGAAATTACATTCCAAAACTCTCCTGGTTTAGTTTTACGCATTCCTATATTATGGCATAGATTGTAGAATCTGGAAGAAGTACCTATTCCCCTGTTAGTAATAATAGCTCAACATGGACAATTTCATTTCGAAGATAACAACGTCTGTGATTTTATCACGAAGAACTAGGTTAAACAACGTACCAAATATACACTATAATATCATTACAAATTTACTACATATCAATTTCAAGAAAATAAAATCTCTCTTTGGAACTTATCTTGTGATCACTGACGTTAGATGGTCGGCTTCGGACTGGATGTTGTCATCTAGGGATTGCGTCGTACAGCTTCATCCTCTGCTACGTCACCATCAGGTTGTGACTCGGGACTCGGAATAGCAGTTACAGCTGGGCGGTATCCGTCAGACAGCCGGCTCCATATCCAGTTTAGCCTTGCATCATGATGTTGCAGTCAATCATAACAGAAAGAAACATTTCCAAACCATGAATTAGTTTCATATCCATACTCTCAGGAATAAATATCAGGCTTGTAATTAATGTCAGGTTTTTAAAACAATACTTCAATATTAATCTTTAGTAGCAATTTGACAGTTAAATTATTGCAAGTTATTTCTGTAAATATTCTCTTTTCTGTTCGGCTCATCAATTTATACTTCGTAATATTTAACTTGGTTGCTTGTACGGACTTGAATATCCACTTCGACTACTGTTAGGGTATTTCCTAACTCTCTTCACGATATTCCTTTGTGAATGTCTGTTTTCCAATTTATTCTCTCACTTCGCGAGTTCTCCACTCGGTAACTTGTATAATATCTCCTTTCTATTCACACGAAGACTGGCTATATTTCTTGAGGATAAATTTATTTCGATTTTACGTTGCGGATTTTTTTTATTGTTCAGCTTCTTGTTCTTGTTTTAACAATATTGAAAAACCTTCTATTATTTTATCACGGCCGCATGGATCCTTGACAATTTTCCGTCTCGGTCCGTGATCTAGGCATCTTTAATTCATCAAATAAATATCTTTGCCGTCACGTGCACGGCCTTCTTGAATATATACACGCTCGTAAAATGTATACACTTCGAAATCACGGCCTAATTTACTTAATATATGCATTCCTTTGTGACGTATGGCCCAATTACGTAATATTCGCGATCATTACCGTGCATGGCAAACTTATAACTTCGTATGACGACCTTCATTCCGACATTAGGACGATGAAAACGGTACAACGGTAAATAATAATAATAATAATAATCCGCCAGTGGCAAAATTCATATAACCGCATTTCAGCTGAGAATTGTAGTGTCGATATGGTATGTTTAGATAGTATTGTATCTTACCTGCTATATTCGTGTGTATCTTTCTGTGTGTGTCTTTCTTGTGTATCTGTTAGAGCATACTACTAATAATAATCTGTGTAAGCATTTAGCTTTGTTGGTAATCTGTGTGTAGTTCTTGCAAATTTCAAACTTGCAATTTTCATTTTTGTTTGTGCTTAGTAGTAACATACGTTACTGTAATTAGGATACACCTGAACGCAGTTTAAAATTATTGTATTGAACTTTAAAGTAATATACGAGTAATATAATATTATAATTTAGAGTAATTATATTGTAAAATATTTGTGTAGTATAGTAGAGGTATCCACAGAAAATCTCTTACCACAATTCTGTTCGCAGAGAACCATTCAACAGCCATGTTCAATGTTTGCTTACATAGCACATTGAGTTCTTCCACTGTTTTAGCCTCATTTAAAAATATATAAAACCGAACTGGCATTAGATCCTATATTAGTAGGTAAGTCATATAACTGAACAAGAAATAGAAAAGCACCTAAAACGAGCATTGTGCTCGTTCAGTTGATCGAATTCCTCCCACTTCAACCACTTGCCTTCGATTCCATTGTTGGATGCGCTTCTGAATGGTTGTTGTTGTAAGTGCTCTTACATTATTGTAATGATAAAGTAGTTAGAACCTATTGAAATTACTTAATTTTGCGTCTGTGATCCATTTAGTGCTATTTAATGTTGTATTGATAGAAATTGGGAGTAGTGATATTTACTTGAATTTTATAACAAGTAGTTCAGTTGGTGTTAAGTAGATTACGGTTTCTTAGCTAAGTAGGCTAGCTAGGTGTACCTAGTTTCGAATTTAGGTTTAGGAAATACATTAGGTAATAATATTAAGTTTAAATTAATTTTTAATTACGATTAAAAATAAATATTTTAAATATCTGTAGGTTGGTTAGGGGCTGCCTGGCCGAGGTGGTAAAGGCGTGTTCGGTTCGCCCGAAAGGACGTGGGTTCGAATCCCCGTCAGGAAGTCGTAAAATTTAAGAAACAAGATTTCCATTTCCGGATGTGCATATGGCCCTGAGGTTCACTGAGCCTACACCAAAAATGAGTACCAGGTTAAATCCTGGGGGCAAAGGCGGTCGGGCGTAGAGCTAGCCACTCTACTCCATCACGTGCCGCGGTTAACAATGGTGGAAGCCTTTAACTTCCACTCCTCTAAGGGCCTTCATCCTGTACGGAGGTGACTTTGTCTTGTAGGTTCGTTGGTATAATACTTTCTTCTTGATAGTTCTTCATTTTAGCTCATAACACCAGTTTAGGCAAGCAAATTTTACGGTACAAACACAAGCTTCATCACACACATCTGTTATTGCGAACTGTTGCCAATCACTTACTGGGGGCAAAGGCGGTTCAAGGAATAACAAAAAAGATAAACCAATCGACTCAATTTCTTTAAGGAATAATAGACCGTAGTTACCAACACATAAGCTCCATGTAGATTTCTTACAACTATCACATGATATATACGTATGATATTATTTTATGAGAAAATCACAACATTACAACACTTACAAGGGCGGATTATCATGAGGAGATGTAACTTCCGCGCCTTTCCGGCACCGGCATTCCGTATAGATATCAGTTCAAACCATAGCGAAGGTAATAATTTATTAAATTAAATAACACGATACGCCTGTAAAATTCGATTTAAAAAGAAGTTAAAGAGAATACACGGTATTTAACTGGATAATTACGGTACTCAACAGTCTTTGGATTGTTGAAGAATTCCGACGAGATCAAAGAGTACATGCACATGGTAGTTGTGTAAACTAATACAAAAATCAGCTGACTACTTTATTCCGATAATTTGTAGTCTCGGTTCTCGGCATACTTTGTACCTTCGTTTATTCATCGAGTAAAAGATAATAAAAAATTCCTATATCGCAATAATATTGCAGTTCAGGCCCCCGGCGTAGTTTTGACAAAAATGATTGTAGACTTCCTGACGGGGATTCGAACCCACGTCCTTTCGGGCGAACCGAACACGCCTTTACCACCTCGGCCAGGCAGCCCCTAACCAACCTACAGATATTTAAAATATTTATTTTTAATCGTAATTAAAAATAATTTAAACTTAATATTATTACCTAATGTATTTCCTAAACCTAAATTCGAAACTAGGTACACCTAGCTAGCCTACTTAGCTAAGAAACCGTAATCTACTTAACACCAACTGAACTACTTGTTATAAAATTCAAGTAAATATCACTACTCCCAATTTCTATCAATACAACATATAAGTAGCACTACATGGATCACAGACGCAAAATTAAGTAATTTCAATAGGTTCTAACTACTTTATCATTACAATAATGTAAGAGCACTTACAACAACAACCATTCAGAAGCGCATCCAACAATGGAATCGAAGGCAAGTGGTTGAAGTGGGAGGAATTCGATCAACTGAACGAGCACAATGCTCGTTTTAGGTGCTTTTCTATTTCTTGTTCAGTTATATGACTTACCTACTAATATAGGATCTAATGCCAGTTCGGTTTTATATATTTTTAAATGAGGCTAAAACAGTGGAAGAACTCAACGTGCTATGTAAGCAAACATTGAACATGGCTGTTGAATGGTTCTCTGCGAACAAACTCACGGTAACTTATGAAAAGTCTCAGTCAGTTATATTTAAATTAAAATCAAGTAAATCATGATAACCAACATGTGAAAATATTAGGAATAACTTTAGTTTCAAACATGAACTGGAATGCTCACACAGAATTTAATACAAGTAAACTGTCAATACGGAATTTTACTTTGGTGAACCTCCAGCCGGATTTCTGAAATTTTACTTCTCCAGAGGAGGGCAAGGATCACAGTAGGCCTATATTTATTAAGCTGTCCCTTCTGACTGTCATTAACACATATATATTTATAATGCACTTCTTAAAATATATTGAGAAACAGAACGAATCAAACGCAGGGATCAAGATTGCACTGACTTACATGATGTTCGCGTGTAATATTTTCGCTTAGAACTATTGAATAATCGGTTATTCTAAGCTGTATTTTACCGTCTGCAGCACCAGAGTGAAGCTGCTATATACTTTTGTAAGTGAGTGTAGATTTAAATCTCCATTGTGAAGGTTTGCTTGCATTAAAGGTTCGATTTAATAACTAACCTCATCTTGCTAGTTAACCGATAATGGCCGCCTCAGGTGATAGAGGTCGGCAAGATTTTCCTAACCCACAGAATCTAAGTAATGAAAATCCGAAAGTCTCAAGTAACCTCATGAATAAACAACATAAAGAAAGCAATCGTACCGCTGAACGAGGTAACCTCATGACAACCTCTCTCATGTTCCTCAAATACCAATCAATCTCCTAACAACCCAAGGTTAAGTTACTCTGCAGCAATGCAATCCTATCCTACAAAAGATCAAGCTATTGTTATTGAATCTTGTCTTGGTGTTAGTATCCAAGATAGTAGTATAATAAGCGGGTTCGGCGGCCGCCGCCGCCGCCCGCCTCCTCCTCCGCCGCCTCCGCCGCCGCCCGCGGGAAATTTGAATTTTGGCGGGAAATTTGAATTTTGGCGGGAGATTTGAATTTGTAAACAAAGCCACGTGCTTTTTGACAGCTGTCATCGACAACAACGCATCGCTAACCTCACTGCTGCCATCTTGACGGGCCTAAACCTCACTAGTGCCAACTTAACCTAACTAGCATGAGGTAAACAAAGCCACGTGTTTTTTGACAGCCACGTGCTTTTTGACAGACATCAACGCATCGCTAACCTCAGTACTGCCATCTTGACGGGCCTAAACCTCAGTAGTGCCAACTTAACCTAACTAGCGCGAGGTAAACAAAGCCACGTGCTTTTTGACAGCCACGTGCTTTTTGACAGATTTGTAAACAAAGCCACGTGCTTTTTGACAGACAACAACGCATCGCTAACCTCAGTACTGCCATCTTGACGGGCCTAAACCTCAGTAGTGCCAACTTAACCTAACTAGCGCGAGGTAAACAAAGCCACGTGCTTTTTGACAGCCACGTGCTTTTCGACAGATTTGTAAACGAAGCCACGTGCTTTTTGACAGCTGTCATCGACAACAACGCATCGCTAACCTCAGTACTGCCATCTTGACGGACCTAAACCTTAGTGGTACCAACTTAACCTAACTAGCGCGAGGTAAACAAAGCCACGTGCTTTTTGACAGCCACGTGCTTTTTTGACAACTGTCATCCGCCATCTTTAAACTACAGAGCACCGTGCTGCCCTCTTTCGTCACCTGTCATCGGCAGTGCTGCCATCTTGACGGGCCTAAACCTTAGTGCTACCAACTTAACCTCACTAGCTCGAGATAAACAAATCCACGTGCTTTTTGACAGCCACGTGCTTTTTTGATAGCTGTCATCCGCCATCTTTAATCTATAGAGCACAGTGCTGCCCTCTTTAGCTACTTACCTTTGAAATGTGGTGGCGGATAATTTGAAAAATGCTTTTCGACAAGCAGCCATCTTTAATCCAGAGAGAACAGTGCTGCCCTCTATGTGGTGGCGGCAAATTGAAAAATTCTACGTGCTCTTGTTTGAAAACAAACTCACGTGCTTTTTTGACAGCTGTCATTCGCCATCTTTAATCTATAGAGCACAGTGCTGCCCTCTTTAGCTACTTACCTTTGAAATGTGGTGGCGGATAATTTGAAAAATGCTTTTTGACAGCAGCCATCTTTGTGCACCGTGCTGCCCTCTTTAGCTAGATACCTTTGAAATGTCGTGGCAGACAATTCCACGTGACAGCAGCCATCTTTAATCAAGAGAGCACCGTGCTGCCCTCTATGTGGTGGTGGTAATTTGAAAAATTCTACATTCTCTTGTTTGGAAACAAACCCATGCGCTTTTTTTGACAGCTGTCATCCGCCATCTTTAATCCAGAGAGCACCGTGCTGCCCTCTTTAGCTACTTACCTTTGAAATGTGGTGGCGACAAATTCCACGTGCTCTTGTTTGGAAACAAAGCCATGTGCTTTCTTGACAGCTGACATCCGCCATCTTTAATCTATAGAGCACAGTGCTGCCCTCTTTATCGTAGTAGATGTAAATTCGTCACAGCTGTCATCCGCAGTGCTGCCATCTTAATGGGCTTAAACCTTAGTGCTACCAACTTAACCTTACTAGCGCGAGATAAACAAATCCACGTGCTTTTTTGACAGCTGTCATCCACCATCTTTAATCCATAGAGCACAGTGGTGCCCTCTTTAGCTACTTACCTTTGAAATGTGGTGGCGGATAATTTGAAAAATGCTTTTTGATAGCAGCCATCTTTGAGCACCGTGCTGCCCTCTTTGTGGTGGCAGGCAATTCCACGTGACAGCAGCCATCTTTAATCATGAGAGCACCGTGCTGCCCTCTATGTGGTGGCGGCAATTTGAAAAATTCTACATGCTCTTGTTTGGAAACAAACTCACGTGCTTTTTTCTGACAGCTGTCATCCGCCATCTTGCATCACAAACCTCAGTGCTGCGCTCTTTAGCTAGATACCTTTGAAATGTGGTGGCGGCAATCTATGTGCTCTTGTTTAGTAAACAAAGCCACGTGCTTTTTATGACAGCTGTCATCCACCATCTTTAATCAATAGAGCACTGTGCTGCTATCATGCAGGCAATTTCATCACCTGTCATCCGCCATCTTTAATCTACAGAGCACCGTGCTGCTCTCTGTAGTAGCGGGCAATTTGAAAAGTTCTGTTAGCTGTCATCCGCCATCTTTAATCAAGAGAGCACCGTGCTGCCATCTATGTGGTGGCGGCAAATTCTACGTGCTCTTGTTTAGTAAACAAACTCACGTGCTTTTTGTCAGCTGTCATCCGCCATCTTTAATCTATAGAGCTCAGTGCTACACTCTTTAGTTGAAATATGGTGGCGGATAATTTAAAAAGAAAAATTCTACATCAGTCCTCTCTCGACGCTAATTGCACAAGATGGTGGCTATACATGACTCCTTAAAGGTGCTTATGCAAGATGGCCGCTATACATAGACTCCCTTGGGATGCTTGCGTAAGATGGCGGTTATACATGGCTCCTTATGAGACACCCTAGAGATGCTTGCGCAAGATGGCGGTTGCTCTTATGAGGCGACTTAAGGGTCCTTGCACAAGATGACTAGAGACGCCCTAAGGATGCTTGCGCAAAATGGCGGACGCAAGATGGCGGCTATACACGACTCCTTATGAGACGCCTTAAGGGTGCTTGCGCAAGATAGCTGCTGCTCTTAGCTTAGAGGCTAACGTGTCGTGCTAGTTCGATTCATTAAATTTGGGGCTTAAATGCAAAATGTTAAATATCTCGGAAACGGTGCATCGTAGAGCAAAACGGACAAAATTTTTCTGACCAATACCTCGGTTCGCAGTACGAGGAACATGATAGCATAAGTCTAATGATGAGATCGACGGTTCGGTTCCTACTTAGGCCCTTTGGCATTCACTCTGTTTTAGCTTGTATTGAAGTAAGTCTTCGTAACATGATCAGGTCTAGCTATGGTAGAGAGTATAACGTGCCGTGCAGGTTCGATTCATTAAATTTAGGGCTTAAATGCAAAATGTTAAATATCTCGAAAACGGATAAACATTTTCTACCTGATACCTAGGTTTGCAGTATCAGGAACATGAAAAAAACATAGTCTAATGATGAGATCAACGGTTCGATCCTTACTTAGGCCCTTTGGCATTGGCAGCTATCTAATTCTACAAGATGGCGGCTATACATAGCTTCTTATGAGACAGCTTAAGAGCGCTTGCACAAGATGGCTGCTGCTCTTATGAGACGCCCTAGGTGTGCTTGCGCAAGGTAGCAGCGACAAGACGGTGACTATACACAGCTGCTTATGATACGGCCTAGAGGTGCTCACACAAGATGGTGACTGCTCTGATGAAGAAAGATAGCTTTGCATCGCGCAGGTATTTTTACAGCACTAAACCTCATACCTTTGAAATTTGGTGGCGGGCAATTTGAAAAATTCGACGTGCTTTTTCTTCACAGCAGCTATCTTTAGACAATAGCGACTATACATAAGCTGTTAAGGCCTCCTCTTATGTCAAGGCATAGCTCTATCGAACAAGTTTAAACCTGCATCGGAATAGCTAGAGTAAGCACGTGCTGCAGTGATGACGTCATTATGCATGTTTAGACTTGCAAATCACTAAAGAAACATAACAAGACTAGAATAGAACACTGCACTCTATACCGTGATCATGTGATCGGAACATTGATTGAAGTGTTTAGAACACTCAATAAGTGATCAAGACTATAATAGAACACTGTACTCGATACAACATGTGTTTAGAACATGTCAGGGGATACCTTTGTTCTAAGAAGATTAGATTACCGCACATTCCTTGTAGGGCTAATAGGCTAAAGGGCTAATGGGCTAATGGGCTAAAGGGCTAAAGGGCTAAAGGTGCAACAACCACACCGATCGCTATCAGCAAGAACGCTTGTACTTTGTTAAGTGTAGAAAATTAATCTTTATTTGTAAATGGTTTCATGTTCAGAACAAGGAATGGAAGGCAAAAGGGCTAAAGGGCTAAAGGGCTAATGAGCTAAAGGGCTAAAGGGCTAAAGGAGCAACAACCTCATCGATCGCTATCAGCAAGAACGCTTGTACTTTGTTAAGTGTAGAAAATTAATCTTTATTGGTAAATGGTTTTATGTTCAGAACAAGGAATGGAACCTAGGGGTTACGTCTTACCTAATAAAATTCCCGAGGTGCGATGAGTTACGTTTTTCGAACTAGTGTTTGGAACACTGAACTTTTCAAGATGGCAAGAGTGAGGTTAGCAATGTTCTGTTGTTGGATTTTAAATTCTACGCTATAACATGCATAAGGTGGCAGCCTTGAGGTTTACCGCCGTAAAGATGGCAAGAGTGAGGTTAGCAATGTTCTGTTGTTGGATTTTAAATTCCCCGCTATAACATGCATAAGGTGGCAGCCTTGAGGTTTACCGCTGTAAAGATGGCAGCAGTGAGGTTAGCGACGCTCTATTGTCCTCCAAAGTGAGGTTAGGGTTCGTCAAGGAGACAGCTGTCAATAAAGCACGTGGCTATGTTTACCAAACAAGAGCACGTGGTCGTGACGTCACGGTCACGTAGTATGCTGCTTCAGCATGCAAAGTTCAATGTCTACACCTACGTAGTTAACACTCTGCTATGTTCACAAGATTTTTACACATTACTATTCTTTATGTTTTAAGTTCGTGCACATAGGTTATGTTAAGGTAGCAGCACACGTACAAGCGATGGTCGAACGCTCGTGTAGAAGTTGTTTAGTACGATAGTTGATGTATGCATTATCAAAAGGTGATATGTACACGCTTTTAAACCTTGCTATTCTTACTGCTACTATGTTCGCAAGATTTTTAAACATCGCTATTCGTTGTGCTTTAAGTTCGTGCGCATAGGTCATTCTAAGGTAGCAGTGCAAACACATGTGAACGTTGTACATTCTAGCGGAATGTGTTTAGTATAATAGTTGATGCATGCAAAATCGATAGGTGTTGTGTACACACTTTGAAACTTAACTATTCTTCGTGCTTTATGTTCGTGCACATAGGTTATGCTATGATAGTAGCACACTCTAGCGGGAGAAGTTTAGTACTCTAGTTGATGCATATATAATCGATAGGCAATGCGTTCACGCTTTTTTAAACATTGCTATTCTTACTGCTGCTGCTATGTTCACAAGATTTTTATACATCGCTATTCTTTATGCTTTAAGTTCATGCGTATCAGTTATACTAAGTTAGCGGCATAGTTATAAGGTTGACGCACGCTCTAGTGGAAAAAGTTTAATACGCAAGACGGTGCATGCAAAATCGATAGGTGATGTGTACACGCTTTGAACTTGGCTATTCTTTCTGCTTTAAGTTCGCGCACATAGGTTATGTTAAGATTGCAAAATGCACAAGCAATTATCGCACGCTCTAGTAGAAGAAGTTTAGAACAAGAGTTAATGCGTGCAAAATTGACAGGTGTTGTGTACACGCTATTCTTTGTGCTTTACGTTCACGCACATAGGTAGCAGCATACAATTGCGAACGTTGTACACTCTAGCGGTAGAAGTTTAGTACGATAGTCGATGCATGCAAAATCGATAGGTGATGTGTACACGCTTTGAACTTGGCTACTCTTTGTGCTTTAACTTTATACACATACGTTAGCAATACACATATGCGATCGTTGTACACTCTAGCGGGAGAAGTTTAACTTTATACACATACGTTAGCAATACACATATGCGATCGTTATACGAAAGTCGATGCATGCAAAATCGATAGGTGATGTGTACACCCTTTGAACTTAGCTATTCTTTGTACTTTAAATTTATGGGTATAGGTTATGCTAAGATTGCAGCACAATCTAGCGGAAGAAGTTTAGTACGATAGTCGATGCATGTAAAATCGATAGGTGATGTGTACACGCTTTAAAACATGGCTATTCATACTGCTGCTCTGTTCCCAAGTTTTATAAACATAGCTAATCCTAATGCTGCTCTTAACGACGTAGAGCTAAGGATTGATTACGTGACCGTGACGTCACGACCACGTGCTCTTGTTTGGTAAACATAGCCACGTGCTTTATTGACAGCTGTCTCCTTGACGAACCCTAACCTCACTTTGGAGGACAATAGAGAGCGTCGCTAACCTCACTGCTGCCATCTTTACAGCGGTAAACCTCAAGGCTGCCACCTTATGCAGGTTATAGCGGGGAATTTAAAATCCAACAACAGAACATTGCTAACCTCACTCTTGCCATCTTTACGGCGGTAAACCTCAAGGCTGCCACCTTATGCATGTTATAGCGTAGAATTTAAAATCCAACAACAGAACATTGCTAACCTCACTCTTGCCATCTTGAAAAGTTCAGTGTTCCAAACACTAGTTCGAAAAACGTAACTCATCGCACCTCGGGGATTTTATTAGGTAAGACGTAACCCCTAGGTTCCATTCCTTGTTCTGAACATAAAACCATTTACCAATAAAGATTAATTTTCTACACTTAACAAAGTACAAGCGTTCTTGCTGATAGCGATCGATGAGGTTGTTGCTCCTTTAGCCCTTTAGCCCTTTAGCTCATTAGCCCTTTAGCCCTTTAGCCCTTTTGCCTTCCATTCCTTGTTCTGAACATGAAACCATTTACAAATAAAGATTAGTTTTCTACACTTAACAAAGTACAAGCGTTCTTGCTGATAGCGATCGGTGTGGTTGTTGCACCTTTAGCCCTTTAGCCCTTTAGCCCATTAGCCCATTAGCCCTTTAGCCTATTAGCCCTACAAGGAATGTGCGGTAATCTAATCTTCTTAGAACAAAGGTATCCCCTGACATGTTCTAAACACATGTTGTATCGAGTACAGTGTTCTATTATAGTCTTGATCACTTATTGAGTGTTCTAAACACTTCAATCAATGTTCCGATCACATGATCACGGTATAGAGTGCAGTGTTCTATTCTAGTCTTGTTATGTTTCTTTAGTGATTTGCAAGTCTAAACATGCATAATGACGTCATCACTGCAGCACGTGCTTACTCTAGCTATTCCGATGCAGGTTTAAACTTGTTCGATAGAGCTATGCCTTGACATAAGAGGAGGCCTTAACAGCTTATGTATAGTCGCTATTGTCTAAAGATAGCTGCTGTGAAGAAAAAGCACGTCGAATTTTTCAAATTGCCCGCCACCAAATTTCAAAGGTATGAGGTTTAGTGCTGTAAAAATACCTGCGCGATGCAAAGCTATCTTTCTTCATCAGAGCAGTCACCATCTTGTGTGAGCACCTCTAGGCCGTATCATAAGCAGCTGTGTATAGACACCGTCTTGTCGCTGCTACCTTGCGCAAGCACACCTAGGGCGTCTCATAAGAGCAGCAGCCATCTTGTGCAAGCGCTCTTAAGCTGTCTCATAAGAAGCTATGTATAGCCGCCATCTTGTAGAATTAGATAGCTGCCAATGCCAAAGGGCCTAAGTAAGGATCGAACCGTTGATCTCATCATTAGGCTATGTTTTTTTTCATGTTCCTGGTACTGCAAACCTAGGTATCAGGTAGAAAATGTTTATCCGTTTTCGAGATATTTAACATTTTGCATTTAAGCCCTAAATTTAATGAATCGAACCTGCACGGCACGTTATACTCTCTACCATAGCTAGACCTGATCATGTTACGAAGACTTACTTCAATACAAGCTAAAACAGAGTGAATGCCAAAGGGCCTAAGTAGGAACCGAACCGTCGATCTCATCATTAGACTTATGCTATCATGTTCCTCGTACTGCGAACCGAGGTATTGGTCAGAAAAATTTTGTCCGTTTTGCTCTACGATGCACCGTTTTCGAGATATTTAACATTTTGCATTTAAGCCCCAAATTTAATGAATCGAACTAGCACGACACGTTAGCCTCTAAGCTAAGAGCAGCAGCTATCTTGCGCAAGCACCCTTAAGGCGTCTCATAAGGAGTCGTGTATAGCCGCCATCTTGCGTCCGCCATTTTGCGCAAGCATCCTTAGGGCGTCTCTAGTCATCTTATGCAAGGACCCTTAAGTCGCCTCATAAGAGCAACCGCCATCTTGCGCAAGCATCTCTAGGGTGTCTCATAAGGAGCCATGTATAACCGCCATCTTACGCAAGCATCCCAAGGGAGTCTATGTATAGCGGCCATCTTGCATAAGCACCTTTAAGGAGTCATGTATAGCCACCATCTTGTGCAATTAGCGTCGAGAGAGGACTGATGTAGAATTTTTCTTTTTAAATTATCCGCCACCATATTTCAACTAAAGAGTGTAGCACTGAGCTCTATAGATTAAAGATGGCGGATGACAGCTGACAAAAAGCACGTGAGTTTGTTTACTAAACAAGAGCACGTAGAATTTGCCGCCACCACATAGATGGCAGCACGGTGCTCTCTTGATTAAAGATGGCGGATGACAGCTAACAGAACTTTTCAAATTGCCCGCTACTACAGAGAGCAGCACGGTGCTCTGTAGATTAAAGATGGCGGATGACAGGTGATGAAATTGCCTGCATGATAGCAGCACAGTGCTCTATTGATTAAAGATGGTGGATGACAGCTGTCATAAAAAGCACGTGGCTTTGTTTACTAAACAAGAGCACATAGATTGCCGCCACCACATTTCAAAGGTATCTAGCTAAAGAGCGCAGCACTGAGGTTTGTGATGCAAGATGGCGGATGACAGCTGTCAGAAAAAAGCACGTGAGTTTGTTTCCAAACAAGAGCATGTAGAATTTTTCAAATTGCCGCCACCACATAGAGGGCAGCACGGTGCTCTCATGATTAAAGATGGCTGCTGTCACGTGGAATTGCCTGCCACCACAAAGAGGGCAGCACGGTGCTCAAAGATGGCTGCTATCAAAAAGCATTTTTCAAATTATCCGCCACCACATTTCAAAGGTAAGTAGCTAAAGAGGGCACCACTGTGCTCTATGGATTAAAGATGGTGGATGACAGCTGTCAAAAAAGCACGTGGATTTGTTTATCTCGCGCTAGTAAGGTTAAGTTGGTAGCACTAAGGTTTAAGCCCATTAAGATGGCAGCACTGCGGATGACAGCTGTGACGAATTTACATCTACTACGATAAAGAGGGCAGCACTGTGCTCTATAGATTAAAGATGGCGGATGTCAGCTGTCAAGAAAGCACATGGCTTTGTTTCCAAACAAGAGCACGTGGAATTTGTCGCCACCACATTTCAAAGGTAAGTAGCTAAAGAGGGCAGCACGGTGCTCTCTGGATTAAAGATGGCGGATGACAGCTGTCAAAAAAAGCGCATGGGTTTGTTTCCAAACAAGAGAATGTAGAATTTTTCAAATTACCACCACCACATAGAGGGCAGCACGGTGCTCTCTTGATTAAAGATGGCTGCTGTCACGTGGAATTGTCTGCCACGACATTTCAAAGGTATCTAGCTAAAGAGGGCAGCACGGTGCACAAAGATGGCTGCTGTCAAAAAGCATTTTTCAAATTATCCGCCACCACATTTCAAAGGTAAGTAGCTAAAGAGGGCAGCACTGTGCTCTATAGATTAAAGATGGCGAATGACAGCTGTCAAAAAAGCACGTGAGTTTGTTTTCAAACAAGAGCACGTAGAATTTTTCAATTTGCCGCCACCACATAGAGGGCAGCACTGTTCTCTCTGGATTAAAGATGGCTGCTTGTCGAAAAGCATTTTTCAAATTATCCGCCACCACATTTCAAAGGTAAGTAGCTAAAGAGGGCAGCACTGTGCTCTATAGATTAAAGATGGCGGATGACAGCTATCAAAAAAGCACGTGGCTGTCAAAAAGCACGTGGATTTGTTTATCTCGAGCTAGTGAGGTTAAGTTGGTAGCACTAAGGTTTAGGCCCGTCAAGATGGCAGCACTGCCGATGACAGGTGACGAAAGAGGGCAGCACGGTGCTCTGTAGTTTAAAGATGGCGGATGACAGCTGTCAAAAAAGCACGTGGCTGTCAAAAAGCACGTGGCTTTGTTTACCTCGCGCTAGTTAGGTTAAGTTGGTACCACTAAGGTTTAGGTCCGTCAAGATGGCAGTACTGAGGTTAGCGATGCGTTGTTGTCGATGACAGCTGTCAAAAAGCACGTGGCTTCGTTTACAAATCTGTCGAAAAGCACGTGGCTGTCAAAAAGCACGTGGCTTTGTTTACCTCGCGCTAGTTAGGTTAAGTTGGCACTACTGAGGTTTAGGCCCGTCAAGATGGCAGTACTGAGGTTAGCGATGCGTTGTTGTCTGTCAAAAAGCACGTGGCTTTGTTTACAAATCTGTCAAAAAGCACGTGGCTGTCAAAAAGCACGTGGCTTTGTTTACCTCGCGCTAGTTAGGTTAAGTTGGCACTACTGAGGTTTAGGCCCGTCAAGATGGCAGTACTGAGGTTAGCGATGCGTTGTTGTCTGTCAAAAAGCACGTGGCTGTCAAAAAACACGTGGCTTTGTTTACCTCATGCTAGTTAGGTTAAGTTGGCACTAGTGAGGTTTAGGCCCGTCAAGATGGCAGCAGTGAGGTTAGCGATGCGTTGTTGTCGATGACAGCTGTCAAAAAGCACGTGGCTTTGTTTACAAATTCAAATCTCCCGCCAAAATTCAAATTTCCCGCGGGCGGCGGCGGCCGAGGCGGCGGCGGAGGAGGAGGCGGGCGGCGGCGGCGGCGGCGGAGGTGCGGCAGAACTGTCCAATTATGCTACTCAAGATTGTATACTAGCAATTGGAAAATTGACTAGCCCTTGTAATATCCGATTTGTCTCACGGGTATCTAATGGAAGAATATGAATATTCCTTGCAAGTCAGAAGTGTGTTGAAGAGTTAATTTCAAAACATCCCAAGTTTCTCATAAATAGAGTTTTCTTGGAAATAAGACCTCTCCTAGCTTAAAACAATCGAGTTATTCTAGCTAATGTTTGCCGTGAGATTCCTAACATTGTTATTGAAGAATTTCTCAAATACGGCTTTAAACCAATGTCAAAGATCTCTCCTAATAGAGTAGGTCTAACAATCCCTGCATTTTCTCACATTCTCCGTTTTCGGAGACAGATTTATGTTCAAAATGAAGACTTTAACAAACTTCCAGGCTCACTTCTAATTGAATATGAGGATACCAATTACTGGGGTTATTTATCATCTAAAACACCCACCTACTTCCATTGTAAATATGACGGGCACTTAGCTAGAAGCTGTCCTGATAATAATGAAATAATAAATGAAGACTCTTCATTAAATCAAAACACTCATTCTCGTGGCAAGATCAGTCTAACGGAATTTTATCAACTAGTACACTAGTACTTGTACACTATGAAAACAAACTGTCAAGAAAATGTACCTGTACTCCCTCGAAACTACTCTTCAGACCCTTGCTACATCTACAACTCTACAGTGTTCCCAAGACCAAAACTGTTGTCCTTTACCCTCAATCGAAACTATTCTATCGTATTTCCTGTGAAATTTCCTCAAAAACCCTCATGTGTTCATCTTCATAGATCAAAGAGTCCAATATCACTATCTAGCAGTGAAACTACAGAAAGAAACGACTATGATTTTAAGAAAACTCCGCTAACAACTTAACCTACAATAAATGAACAGGGAGGGTAACACAAGCCAGAATAAACTTGGTAAGAAACCAAATACAGAGAAAGAAAGCACAAATATCAGTGATATGCTTATGCCTATTAAGCACGTTCTAGAAGCCAACGTTTAGTCCTTTCCTCTCATTTACTTACAGTTCCAATCCGTTTTTGAAAATAGTATTGGAGTTAATGACATAAAAAAATAGCTTCCAATTACACCCAGGATCTAGAGGGTTTAGCCCAAGCCCTTCAAAAACTATATCCATACTAAATGAAAAATTCATAAAGAACAGGAATTCTCGAATAAACAAGAAACTACTTAAGGCTAGCAGTCAAAATCGGGATGAAGCAATTAACAGTTTAGTTCCAGATCACTCCAGCGATGGTTCTATTCCCCTTACATAATGATGATAATATTCCCTCTACACCTGTTTGTCATTCATATGACTATAAAATTACTTCAATGGAAGCTCAACAGTTTTCGATCACAGTGGGAGTATTTACAACTTGTACTAAATAAACATCAGCCTTCAGTGGTCTGCCTACAAGAAACTAACTTTCAAGACAACTTTGTTTCCCATGTAAGAGAGTTCAACGTATATTATTGTGCCATTTCAAATATGCCCCAAGAGTACGATGTGTAATATTGTGTAATAGTGTGAACTCGTTGCTAAAAGGAAGGCCTGGTGTAAGAGGATGTGGTGTGACGCAAGCTTTCGGGAGCGCGTGGCATTGGAAATAAATCGTAATTTTACATGGTAACAGCGTGCAGTTTGTATATTTCATATGAGTCAGTTGGGAATATTACGAGATCGCTTGAGAGTGGCGGATTCAAAAGAGACCAATCACGAGTTTGGAAGCGAAGTTGCCGATTGCAGGGATCTACACAACAAACGAATTCAGACCTACCAACTTCGATTTCTACGGTGCTGCACCATTATCAATTTAACTAGGCAATCTGTTATAAAGCCATACTCCACGTTTTTGATATGTAAAAGAAGTAAATCATGTATTTAAAACTACCTGTAGATAGAAACAGTAATTTCTTCAGATCTAATAATGTAATAAATCTATTTTTATTGAGTCAGCGCTTTCTATCAAGTAGGTGACTGGACTATTACGTCATCGTATCCGTGGAGATCCCCGCGTTGTTACCAATACAGAAAGTCTTGTGAGCGTGTGCGTTTTGAGATGCAATCGGGCATTCATTCTGAATCCTTGACTGTGCGGTCGGAACTTCTTACACCCAGCACATGTTGAATTGTGGTAATATTAACAGTGACTATTTTCTTTAACCAAGTATACAGATTTTAAATCGTGAAATGTGAGACGTTATTTAACAAGTAATATGTATTATCCATGTGCAAGTGATATTATTTAATCACGGGAGTGTACAGTACAATTTACAAAGCAATTGCCTTTGCTATATATAAGTATGTATTACGTTGCAGTATGCCAGATTGCGGTTTTGTCACGGGATTGTTAATGACTAAGACGGTATTTGTTATCGATGTCTCAAAACCCATGTTCTCAGTTTGCATTCGCGTAGTGCAAAAATTGTAATCGGTACGCCGTCCATGATCGTGAAGACTGTGTGCTTATCGTTATTTACCGTTCGGTATAAATTAATGGTGTGTGCGGGAGCACCATATTTCAAAGACGGCGATGGAAGAAGCAAGGACCAACTATGTATTTTATAACGCCCTGCAGTGTGTTGCAATGATTGCGTAATTTAAGCAGACGCAGCGGCCTGAGGACCGTGCTGAAAGCTGAAACGACACCAGTAAAGTTTACCATAAATTATAAGCATACTTGGATAGAAGAATTAGCCTAGTTCGATCCTGATATAGTTTAATTGTAAATGTCAATATTTTTGTGACTGAGCTGTCTTTTTATTAATGTAAAGTAATGTTATGTTTCAGGGGGAATGCATGTTCGAACCCTGAAATATTTTTATTAGATGGAAAAGAGGGAAATTATTAGGTGTAGATAGGGGTATGTGTTTGTCATGATGTTACTGTGTATTCCAATTTATGTTATGACATGTAGAATGGACTCTTTATAAGGAGGCTCCACGCGCTAATGATTGTATGGGAATAAATTTCAATAGGGAACAGGTTATTTTAGTGAACGGAGCATGGTTTACAGGTAATTGCATGGCAGATGTATCCAGCCTGAAAGTGCATAGTTGAGTTAGTGTCTTTCAGATAGGCAATGTGATGTGTTATAATTCGACAGAAAGGCAAGATTATCGTGATAAACTGAGATTTATACAGATGTGTGTTAAGACAGGACGCAGGTGCCTGCAAAGTATTATAAGGGGAAAATATAATGATGTTAGCTGCGTAATTATAGAAAGGCTTTATTTGCCTAGACTGTTCATTGATACTACGAGAGTCAAACACTTGTACCACGAGGTGTTTGGCAAGATGCGCCGTGTGTGATATAAAGTAGCTGTGTTGAATTGAAATTTGTAGTTAAGGCCGTAGTAATGCGTATTGAAGAGCATTGAGATGAGTTCGAAGCCTATTGATTGCATAATGAACAGAGCAGTGATTTGCGGTATGAATATGTTCCCCGGTATGTTAGAATCTCGCAGGCAAGAATTAAGATTCCAATTAGCTGATGTCATCCCTTGCAAGGCAGACCGCATAACAGCTGGAGAATTAAAAGTGTTAGAAAATTTATGATACGACGGCGCCGGTATACTATTTTAGGACGAGAACGGTACATTATAAAAACCGAATTAATCCAAATCATCAAATAGGGGCGTAGCTACCTATGTTAAAAATAATTTACACCCTCGAGAGATTCCTTCAACTACTGATTTAGAAGCAGTCGCCCTTTTATTACACCTACCACAAGCTATATGCCTATGCAATGTTTATTTTCCTACAAATTGTACATCTCACACTGATGAATTAAGAAACCCAATACACCATCTCCCCAAACGCTTCATTTTGATGGGTGATTTCAATAGCAATAACAGTTTGTGGGATAGTCGCAATACTTATGCAAGGGGAAAAGAAACAGGAAATATACTGGATGAATTTACGCTAGTATTATTGAACTCAACTGCTCCAAATAGTTTTGATAGGCCTATAGCACACAGAACATACAGTAGCTTAGATTTGACTACAGTATATATACGCCACACATAGCTGCACTGTTTAACTGGTCCACTTGCTCAATTCTACGAGGAAATGACCACTTCCCATTCATAATTAATGATGATGAAAGTTCTCCAGACAACACATCAACACACCAATACTGTAAATGCAATTTAAATAAGGGCCAATTTGAAACATTCAGAAAGACCGGAAATAACTCTTTAAATAATTAACCCGGACAAATAAATTTCTTTTTAAGCACATTAATGATATTGTTCAAGATTTATATCCTAACCAACTAACCTCACGGCACTACAGCCCTTGAAGGGCCTTGGCCTACCAAGCGACCGCTGCCCAGCCGGAAGGCCTGCAGATTGCGAGGTGTACTGTGGTCAGCACAGACAATACTCTCGGCCGTTATTCTTGGCTTTCTAGACCGGGCAAATCTTCACTGAACTAATAATTCAATCTGCTGACCGGAGTATCCCGAAAACAACTCCTATGCCATTCAAAAAAACGGTTCTCTGATGGAATGACTCCTGTAAAGAGGCTATCAAAATTTTAAAAAAATGCTTACTACCTCTACAAAAGAAATCCTACGCCTGAAAATAAGATCAGTTTTCAGAAATATCGAGCAATAGTGAGAAATAAAATAAAATAAAGTAAGAAAACCTCCTGGTTAACATTCGTCTCCTCCTTGAAAACCTACAATCTGTTTTCCAGTCAGCGACCGGGTCAGGAATTTAATGAATGAAGTCCACATCTTGCGGTGAGGTTAGGAATTGTTCCGGCTGCCGAGGCCTGTCGCACTCCTCTGGGGCAATGAAATGATAACGTTGCTGGAATGAATGATGACAGGGAAAACCGGAGTACCCGGAGAAAACCTGTCCCGCCTCCGCTTTGTCCAGCACAAATCTCACATGGAGTGACTGGGATTTGAACCACAAAATCCAGCGGTGAGTTGCCAACGCACTACCGCCTGAGCCACGGAGGCTTTTTCGTCTCCTCCTTAACCTCCAAAATTCCACAAAAATGTATGTGGAATAAAATCCAATGAATAAGTTTTAAATGCAATAAATGCTGTATTACTTCTCTAAGAGATCCATTTGCTGGATAAATTATAAATGAACCTCAAAAATAGCTGATCAACTGGCTAATTAATTTGTAGAAATCTCTAGCGATATCAATTTATGAACCTGAATTTCTTCACATGAAGACAACGTGAGATCCAATAGACTTAAGTGATGCTGTACCTAGACCGAACTATACTTATAATGATACTTTAGAGTTGCAAGAATTTGTTACAGAACTCAACAAATGCGGCAGATCTAGTCCCGGCCCAGACACCATTTCATATGAATTATTAAAACAGCCTCCACATAGTGCACTAAATTATCTACTTGCTATTTTCAAGTATCTATGGAGTTCCAGACTATTTCCAGATCAATACATTTGTGGTATTGTAGTGCCTATACTAAAACTAGGAAAGGACATGTTGATCCCAGATAATTATCGTCCCATCGTCTTGCCAAATACAATGTGTAAGTTAATGGAGAAAATTGTTAACAAGTGATTACGCTGGTATTTGGAACATATACACTATTTTAGTGATGCACAAAATGGTTTTCGTAAGGCACGTTCAACAATAGATACTCCGATATGTTTGTAATCAGAAATCCGAGAAACGTTCCTGAATAACCAGCACCTCATAGCTGTTAGTTTAGACACTGAAAAGGCATATGAAATGGTGTGGAAAGGCAATATAATTGAAACATTGATGAAACATACTATTTCAGAAAAAATGCTCTACTTCATTTATAATTTCCCTAAGCATCGCCGAATTCAAGTCAGGACAAACGGAATTCACTCAGATGAAGTAACCATTCATAATGGGGGTCCTCCAAGGATCAGTCATGAGTGTGACATTATTCCTCGTCACAATAAATAGCATTGTCTCCAACGTTTACCTAACGGCAAAGACTTGCCTTTTCGCCGATGATTTGACAATATTGAGTGCTGGAAGAAATAAATTGACTACTCAACAGTTACTTCAAGAATCAATTGAGAATATCCCAAAATGGAATCAAGTTACTGGGTTCAGTTTTCCGAAAATCAAATAAAATGCATACTCTTCTCCAAATATATACATATTGCTTGTACATACTGTTCAAGACGCTGAGCTGTACATGGACAATTATAAAATTGAAGCAGTACCAACTTTAAAAATTCTAGGAGTTTTATTCGATACTACTTCATGTTGGATACCTCACCTAAAAACCTTAAAGATGACTGCTTACGAAGGCTGAACATTATGAAGACCCCGGCAACAAAGAACTGGGGGTCAGACTACCAAGTGCTAATGAAAACGTACAAAGCAACTATTAGGGATAAATTAGATATGGCAGCATTGTATACACTTCCGCAAGAATGTCTTCGCTTATAATCTTTGATTCCATCCAGTCCACAGCTCTTCGAATCGCTCTAGGAGCCTTCCGCACCAATCCAGTGGCCAGTATTCAAGTAGAAGCAAATGAACCACCCTTAGCAATTTGACTTAGACAACTAAGTTTGATTTACGCGCTCAATGCAGCAACTATAGTGAATCACGAATTAAATTGTATGCTTTTCCTAACAAACACCAAGGTATACACTTTAAATCAGGATCACAACCACAGCCCTTGAATGTTAGAATAGCTAAGTTGCTTGAAGAATCAAATCTACAGGGTTATTAAAAATGATATGAGCGATTCCAAAGATCTACAATAACTTTATTATTTGACATATTGTCACAAGGCGTTGCACACACATAAAAAACTCAAAAAGTTTTTTAAATTTACAAATGTTCGATATGTGCGACTTTAATGGCTCTGCAGACATCAAACCTATAATCAAGTTCGTCCCACACTCGGCGTAGCATTTCCTTATCAATGGATTCGAAAGTACGGTTGATGCGAGCTCGCAGTTCTGGCAGGTATGTTGGGAGAGGAGGTGTAAACACTGAGTCTTTCACGTAACCCCACACAAAGAAATCGCAAGTGGTTAGGTCAGGAGAGCGTGGAGGCCATGGTATAAATTGCTGATCATCAACTCAACCATGACCGATCCATCGGTTTGGCCATCTCCTGTTTAAGAATTGACGAATATCACTATGGAAGTGGGGTGGAGCACCATCCTGTTGGAAGATGAAGTCCACGCTGTCCTCCACTTGCGGAATGAGCCAATTTTCCAGCATGTCCGGATACACGTGTCCTGTAATGGATTTTTCGCAGAAGAAAAAGGTGCCGTACCCTTTCAACCGTGAGACTGCAAAACACAGATTAATTTTCGGTGAATTTCGAATGTGCTGCACGATAGTGTGAGGATTCTCTACCCCCCCCCCCCCCCAGATTCACCCATTGTGTCTGTTCACTGCACCATTAACAAAAATGTTGCTTCATCACTGAAGATAAGTTTCGTACTGAACTCATCCACTTCCATACACTGTTGCAACCGCGCCGAAATTTCAAGGTGTTTGACTTTGTCATCGGGAGTTAGATTTTGTAGCAATTGTAAGCGATAAGGCTTCTGCTTTAGTCGTTTCCGTAAGATTTTCCAATCGGTCGGCTGTAGTATGTAAAGCTCTCTGCTTGCTCTCTCCGTCGACTTCTGTGGGCTATGCGTGAAACTTGCCCGCACGCGATCAACTGTTTCTTCATTTGCTGCAGGCCAACCCGTTGATTTCCCCTTGCAGAGGCATCCTGAAGCTTTAAACTGCACACTCCATCGCCGAATGGAATTAGCAGTTGGTGGATCGTTGTGGTACTTCGCCCTGAAGTGTCGTTGCACTGTTATGACAGACTGATGTGAGTGCATTTCATGCACAACAAACGCTTTATCGGTTCCTGCCGCCACTGCGCACTGCTCAATGCTGCTGCGCTCTCGTGGTAGACCAAAACTTTTTGAGTTTTTCTACATGACGGTTCAGTTTCGTGACCTTGTGTCAATTCATGGAGCTACAGTGAATTTATGAAATCGCTTCAATCATTTGTGATAACCCTGTAAATACCTCTCCAATACTCCTCTCAGACCATTCTCTTAATGTCCCACCATGGACTATTACGCTTCCAACAATTAACTTCGAAATAAACTACAGTATCAGAGACGAAATGGGCAGATTTCACTACCATCCACTATTTCTTGAAATTTCTAATAAATACCCCAGGCACACTGCAATCTATACTGATGGATCAAAATGTGAGGAAAGAAATGGATTTGGGATTACATATTCTGAACGTACCATGCTATACCGATTGCCTAACGAGCTGTACGCAATAAAGGGGGCTATGCTAAACATTTTGAAAACCAACACCTGCAATAACTCCTTCTTGATCTTTTTTGATTTAAAACCTGCATTAAACGCAGTATGAAGTCCATCACCGAAACACGGCCTTGTACAAGGAATGCAACTGTTGTTTACAAAATCATGAAAGAAGGCAAACATGCCATCCTTGTGTGGGTACCCTCACAGAAGTGTTCAAGGCAATGACTCTGCTGATCAGGCAGCTTAAGACGCTACATATTTCCCGGTAGGCGACCTAACAATAACTATCCCTCACACTGACATTATTACCTATGCTCAAAAGAAATTATACCGACAGTGGAAGGTAATATGGCTTCAAAATTCAAACAGTAAGCTCAATGGAGTAACAACGGAATCTACAGTACAACACTATCTTCACAAATTTCAACGGCAAGATTAAGTCCTAATGTCCAGAATACGGATCGGCCCATTCAAAATGAACAAGTACTCACCGCTTAAAGAACCGGTGACACCAGAGGGGTGGATTAAGTGGAGACCTGGTCATCCTAAAATGAACATGGTCTCCGTCGTTTCCCATTTTCACACCAGGCAAATGCTGGGACTGTACCTTAATTAAGGCCACGGCCGCTTCCTTCCCACTTCTAGCCCTTCCCTGTCCCATCGTCGCCATAAGACCTATCTGTGTCGGTGCGACGTAAAGCAACTAGCAAAAAAGAGATAATTGTCAGGAGGTTAGTATAGTAGTAATTGGAAGTTTCTAAGTTCAAGACAAACACTTGTATTGTAAGTTCGTTGAAGATAGTTACCGTAGAGTTGTACTTCGCAACGACTGAGCTCGAGTCTCGGCGTATACATTCCCGTACGTCATCATGTTCGCACGTCGTATGTGGGTTGAGAACTGTTTTCTACTCAGATTTTTTTTTTGCTTCGGGGGCCCCCGAAGCCCGCTCCCCCCGCGTGACCATCGACTCAATCTACATGGCCTCCGACATGCTATTATTTCTAAGAAGAAGAAAGAGATAGCAGGGAGGAGTGGGAGGTGATACAAGGAGTATCTGCCGGTTTCCGAGTCAGACTCGCTACCACGGCAAGAGTTTGTGTTTGGTATATGGTGTTGAAGTATGGTATTGAAGGGTCAGGGAATAACCACACAGGCAGAAAGAAGAAAGAGCCTACATGTAAAACCTTTGAGTCATATCTCCCATTTTCTTACTTTACATCTTTAAGTACGTGTTCTACTTTCCTGTTACCACATACTAATCATTGATACATCATTATCTAACTTACCACTACTATTTAATTTATACGTCCATATCTTGGCTAAATCTATAGAAATGTAAATATATCCGCTTAACTAGATCAAGATCACCGTTACAACACCAAATTTCAATGTGTGGTAAAATCGGATGCCTTGAATTGCTCGGTATTTACATTTGCAGCAATTTAAAAATGGAATAAGCATGATGAGAAAATAAGGTTCAAAGCATAGGCTACAGGGTCTTGGGATTCATCCGCAGATTTCTACTGGGAGCCAGAAAGAAAGCAGTTCAGACAGCCTGTTTGGCATTAGTCGGCCAAAACTGTTGTATGGGCTTCCTTCGTGGCATCCTACTACAGTACGCCGAGCAGAACGACTAATTACTCAACGGTCATTTAAATACATCCAGGTCACAGCCCTCCAACAGCTCTCTGTAAACAAATAAATATTCCTTTTCTGAGAAAACCTCTCGCTGGTAACATTCACATAAAAGCTTTCAACCGCTTACTCACAATTTGTCTTATGTTAACTCTCTTCTCCTCCAGACCCCATACTTCTGCCCCATACATTACCCAGCCTAATACTACCGATCTCAAGACTAACCTCAAGGTTTTATAGCTTATTCTCGGAAATTTGGGCACAAAAATTTTGACTACGGCTAAGGCTGCCATACCCTTTCCTCTTGCTCTCTTAATTTGGTCCTCCTATGTCCCTCCTCTATTTAAAATCACTGCTAAATATTCTAACTTATTTACTTGTTCTATTTTCTCTCCCTGGACAATCCAATTCATTTCTTTTTTCTCCTTTTAAGTTTCTGCATTAGATAACACTTTACAATTATTCCCGTTAATTTTAATTTTCAGGGTCCATTCCGTTGCATATTCTGACACTGCATTTAAACATTTCTGCATCCCACCTGCAGTTAAAATGAGCATAACTACGTCGTCGGCAAAAATCTATCCCATCGTCGCCATAAGACCTATCTGTGTCGGTGCGACGTAAAGCCCCTAGCAAAAAAATCTATCCCGGAATCTCCATCCCATTAAGAACCGTCGCCACCCAGATATTCTCGCCGTGTCCAACCAAAATGTCTTTAATGAATAAAATAAACAATATCGGGGATAATTTACAACCTTGTTTCAAATTCACCTTACACTCTAATGGCCTACTATACCTGTTTTCCTCCAGCTTAACACAGCACCTGTCCTCATTATATATCACCTCCATTGCACGTATCATTTCCCCAAAAACTAACCTACCCAAATTTACTACTAACGCACTTCTGTTTACCGTATCAAAAGTTTCTCAAAATCAGTTGCCGCCACATACGCTTTGCCTCTTCCCATACTCATGTATTTATCTAAAATCACTGTCATTATTTTACTACTTAGCGCAATCAAATACACAATTACTCTAAGGGACAGCACAAATTCTCTGACCATATCTAAAAGGTACAGATCAGAGTTGTGGAAATGTGCGAGACCAAACAAAAATGAATGAGAAAAATGAACAAGTACTCACCGCTTAAAGAACCGGTGACACCAGAGGGGTGGATTAAGTGGAGACCTGGTCATCCTAAAATGTTTACCTTTTACAAATGAACACAACCTCTTACTTGGAAACAAAGAGAGATTTAATAATAAACCATAAGCAGTTTACACATTAATATGAACAAACCTCGCTGGAAGTAAACCTAAAACTTAGTACTTAAAAATTGTTTTAAGAAAAACCTACGATCGACCGATCCGTTAGAAATAATAGAATTAATTAATTAGTTAAGGCCTTACGTCATATTGAAACACTTCTTCCACCTTTAGATATAGTATAAAAACCAATACACTTCACCCCAAATTTGATATTGCCATCATATACTTGGTTTGAATTTTAGAAATCGAGTTCACTTAATTGTCTTTCCATTTTTTTTTTAAACGAAAATGTTATTTGAAGTACATCCCAAGCGATTGCTACAAGTACAGGAGTAATATCACTATCAAGTGTCAAGAAAAGATTTCGCCAAAATAATAATAATAATAATAATAATAATAATAATAATAATAATAATAATAATAATAATAACAATAATCATGTCAGCGATACGGGGTAGGAAAACATGCGAACCGGGTGAGGAAAGTGCCAAATATAATTACAGGGAACCACCCAAATACTAATTTTATAACATTTGATCAACAATCAGCATCACCCACAACAGTCCGGCTCCATGGCTAAATTGTTTGCGTGCTGGCCTTTGGCCACAGGGGCTCCGGGTTCGATTCCCGGCAGGGTCGGGAATTTTAACCTTGATTGGTTAATTTCGCTGGCACGGGGGCTGGGTGTATGTGTCGTCTTCATCATCATTTCATCCTTATCATGACACGCAGGTCTCCTACGGGAGTCAAATCAAAAGACCTGCACCTGGCGAGCCGAACATGTCCTTGGACACTCCCGGCACTAAAGGCCACACGCCATTTCCATTTTATCACCCACAACAACATTAGCGTTCCCATAGCAACGAACATTAGCTAGGTCAGTTCAGGTAAGGGGCCAATCACAGGCCACCAATCAATAGGCAAAAACATATTAAAAGACAAAAGAAAAACAGGCAGGCGAAATACGACCAAAATACAACCCAAATTAATAATAAATTTAATTAAGAAGTCGAAAAAGAAGTTAGAATGAAAATAGGAAACGAACGTAAACCCCACATCCTTGTAGCAACTCGCTTGGTTAGTAACCTTGCCAAAACGTTGCGTTAACCACTATCTATCGGGCCTCGAAAAGCCACCACCAAACGTTAAATATTAAATTTACAAATTAATATAGTAAGAATTAGCACTAGGCGCAAGTCCTCAGTGAATAGAACTAGTTGACATATAGGTAATTACTTTTTTTTTTTTGGGGACCGGAAAAAGAAAAATGTTCGAAAACCACAAGGTTAAATTACATAATTTAGATGACGCAAGGCTTCATTATGTTCCGGAGTGCACTCCACTTTTCGAAATATTCAGTTCACCACACGGAATCAGTAAAAGGAGCGTAGTAAGACACTTACATTGCATCAGCTTGCTGCGGCAGAGAAGTTGTTCCACCCTCATATGCTTACTTACGTATGGCAGAGGGAATCCTTAAAAGCACACATAATTTCCAGACGAGGAAAATGTAATAATATTCAAAATTTACAAACTTCGAAGTTCACAAGGGCGTAAGCCCTATCGAATTAACTTCACCCAGGCTCCATTTTAAATACCAAACGCATGCCGCCAGGCAGAGAGGCACGCCGCCGTTGCATCTCGCTTCACTCTCAGAACGATAATGGCGATTACCCAGGAGCCTCCAGTCAGTGCACAGCCGCAATGATGGCGTGCGCATACACGCCCAGTGGAGGGGGAGCGAATGGCGAGGTAGTTCATACCTACGACACCAGAATGCAGGAGAATACAGGAAAAGGCACCGTCTGGGCATACACTACAGATGGGCATTTAATAATACATCCGGACAGCATCGACACTGTTCACAGGGTTTCTTCTTTCAACAAAACCAATGTGAAGCCCGTAATAGTCAGATTTGTCCAAGGATGCTCTTTTGAAATCAGCAAGACGCCAGAAGATCCTAACCTCTTCTCTCCTAGGCTTTGGTGGTCCAAAAGTGAATATATACTTGAACGAACACCTTACGCCCTACAATGAATCTCTCTTCAAGGAGGCTCGTGATGCTAGGACAAAGGGAATGAACGTGCATTTGTGAGACAAGGGAAGATTCTGGCAAAAATCTCTGCCACCTCCCTCGAAGTATTTACAATAAAATGTGAAGACGATATTGAAAAATTGATTAGGCTCGCATCATCTAGGCCTAAATGAGTTGTCAGTCTTCACAGATTCCTTCTTATATTTTATATTTATGTATATTTGTTTCTCTTCCTCTTCTTTTAAACTACACTAATGACAGAAAGACAATGGAAATCATACTTTCAATATAGTGACATGGTTACCTCACTTGGAACAATTGCTCTAACCTTGAGATTAATGTATCTCAATTCTCGTACCACCTGAATTATCTAAAATCTTAGAAACTGTTGTCAAAGTTAGGCTTATTAGTATATTAAACATAAAAAATAAAATCTCTGTCTTGGTTGGTATCATTGGCAAGATTAAGTACCTACTAACAATTGACACTCTTCGTCTAATTTATTTCACAATGATACAATCTCGCCTTTCTTACTTGTGTTTCATTTGGGGCAAAGCAACCCAAAATAACTTAAATACTTTGGAGGTCTTACAAAACAGGGTTATTAGATTTATGTATGGATTTCATCAACTATATTCTCGAAATAAAATGTACTCTGAAACAAATATATTACCTCTTAAGAAATTAATCTCATTAAGCGCATCACTTCTTATTCATAAAGTCTTGCATAATAAAATGTTCACCAACTCTGAATTCCCTAAAGTCACTGACATCCATTCATATAAGACAAGGCAAAAAAGTAAATTACATGTTCAACTAAATTATACAACAAGGTTTGGCACTAAGGGAGTGCAACACTTACTAATATCTGAATATAACAGCATTCCTGACAATATAGCAATCATCTCTAAAACTGTGCCATTTCGTAATAAGCTTAAGAAGTACCTGTTAGGCACTATAAATGTGTAACAGTTATTTCTCTGATATTTTCATTTCCAAATCTTAAAAGTCAAAAAGTTGTTCCTCCTGTACTGTTACTCTGATAATAATCCACTTAATATAATTCTATCCATTAGGTAAATTGTGATACTTAAAGTATATGTAAAAACACTATTATTACTCTTTCATTTTTAGACCTTATGCGTTAATCCGCCATTGTTGTGATTATCTGTGCATTGTTCCTCTTGACAGAGCTCTTGCTCTCTGGAACCCTATTTATCAATCAAATAAAAAAAATAACCTTTCAGGCCGGTGGAAGATCCTGTTCATAAACATTGAAAACCATGGTATTTGAGACCATGAATTACTTGATGAATAACGTAGCGGCGAACCACTATAAAGACACGAATTTCAATAACCATGCAGCCAGTTCAAAGATGTTTACGGAGAGGGTATACATTATTACGCCGGTAATAATTACATTGTCTGCCGTTCTTTTTCCGTTTCTAAAGCCCGCTTGGAAAACTGGGAAAACCGAATTCTCCTCAGCCCAGTTTCTTAATCTGTTTGCTAAAACTCCTGTGTAAAGTTTACTTAGAGAACATAACAGAGTTATGCCTCTATAATTGCTCGTGATATTTTTATTACCTTTCTTCTTATATTATCATCATTAGTCGTTGTGCTCATTACTGAGCGTCGTGACCTCATAACTCCATCATTTCCGTGTTGCAACCTTGACAAAATATCTCCATCCCGAACGGTTTTCACATTTCGTTAATATTCGCCTGATCTATCCATCTTTTTAATTGTTCTTGTATATTGGACATATAATTCCTGTATCCCAATCTTTTGGGTACTACCCCATCAAAAATCTTGTTAAATAACTCCACTATGCACTTTGTCATCAGCCCAATTTTGCATAATTCTTTCCAAAAGCTATTGTTGATACCACTGCATCCTCCCACAGACCTACCCCTAACTTTCTTCTTTTGAAATTTCTATGCCCAGTTCAAATATCGACACACCCCTATCTCTTCAAATAACTTCTTCCTCCTTCTCTCTATACCATCTCTTCTCCCCCCAAGTAGTTCACTAAAATAGTTCACCCAATTCTCATTCTCGATACTTGGCTTCTCAAATCTCCTTCCACCCTTGTTAATTCTGTTTATTCTCTCCCAATTTTTCCATTTGATTCATCCTACATTCTTTATTTATCGCTTCGGTTTTTTCTTTCATCCATAACTTCTTTCTCTCACTGATTTCCCTTTTGTAACCTTTCCTTTAATTACATAAAACTTCTCTTTCTGCATTCCCACCCTTTTTCTACACTCTCTTAACGCACCCAAACCCTATTTCGCAATTCCTCACATTCCTTACTGTACCAGCATTCCCACTCTCTGATCTTTCTTTTCCTGCCCCTGTCAATCTGTGCTACCCTTTCGATCGGGTATAAAATCAGTTCCAAAGCTCTATCTATGTCGTTTTCCTGCAATGAAACCTCCCACCTTTATCTTACTAATTGTATCTCATCTCCTATTATCGTATCCAATTCCCGTTTTGCTTTCTCTGACCATTTATAAATTATATACCCTCTCCCCAATTATTCACTCTTCCTTAACTCTCTCTCTTCTTATCCCTCACTACCCACTTTTATATCAACACCCACACTGGAGAGTTATGTGATTTAACCCAGTCTCCTACTTCTACCCTTATGATTTCCTCTAACACACTTTCTGAGCTTGTTACTATGTCAATCACGTTTCCCCCTCTTTGTAACATACAGTAAGTTAGCTTCTCATTCCTGTCGCCCTCTTTCCAACCATTTAGAAGATATAAATTTCCCGCTGCACACATTACTAAAAGTTTATCTCCATATCTTTTTGACTGTATCTTCACTTCTTCTACTTTTCCTCATTACCCTCCCGTCTTTTTCACTCTATCCTGGACTGTGCTCCGCTATTCTCGCATTCAAATCCCCAAATAACAACGTACCATCTTCTTCTTCAAACTTTCCTCTTATCATTCTAATTTCCAGCAATAACTCCTCAAAAATTTTTGTGTATAAGGGACTCCTATGGTGGCAGTATACACATGCTAAACTTCACTTCTTAACTCTCTCTTCTTCTCTCCCCACATTAAATCTAATCCAGATCACTTCTTACATCTCTGTCTCAATATCTCCTACTAGTTCATTAACCTCTTCCTTTATTAGAACCACTATTCCTCCTAGGGTTCTCCCCTTATTCCGCTCCTTTTTTTTGGTTTTATACTTAACCACAAAAGCTTCCCATGTTATCTCCTTCCCTATTTCAAGCCATGTCTCCAAGAGTGCCACAACTCGAAACCTTCCACTACTTCTTTACGCTTTTTATTACCTAATTGGCCTAACAGCCCCTCAATATTCACAAACCCCATTTTCCAATTTCTTTATAACTTCCCTCCCTTCCATATTTCCTCCCCTATTCTTGCTTCTTGTTTCCATAGCCCTCTCACTTTCTGTCACCATTACTCTCTTTCTTAACATTCTTTTTCACTCACTTCCCTCTTCATCCTCCAAACCTATATACCTTTCACCTCACAAGGCTTTTAGACTTACCATGATTTAGGGTATCTTGCTCCCTCGAAGATCTTGTTAAATATTTTGACTATACTAGCTAGGATAAAGCTATTTTTGCTTGCTTCCTTCCTTCCAGAATTCATTGTTTATTCCTGAAATTCCTCCTGCTTTCCCTTTCCTCCCTTTCTCTAATATTTCTTTTACTTCAGCGATTGAAATTTCTTTATCTAAATCGGGCAGGGAGCACCGCAGTCCCCTCGAGATTCCCCTCTTCTGAACATCCTGTTTCCAACTATCTTCACCACTTAATAATTTACTAAAGTAATTTATCCATTCTCTATGGCTTATATTTACCTGGGTTATATTTTTCTATCCTTACAAATTTTATTTATGTTAAGCCATACCTTCTTTTTTGGCTTGATTGGTTAATTTCGCTGGCACGGGGGCTGGGTGTATGTGTCGTCTTCATCATCATTTCATCCTTATTATGACACGCAGGTTTCCTACGGGAGTCAAATCAAAAGACCTGCACCTGGCGAGCCGAACATGTCCTTGGACAGAGCCTCTCTGTTTAAGTTGTCAGTTTGTTTCTTCTGCCATAAAACTTTAGTTCTTACCAATAATTCTTTATACTCTTTTCTTTTGGTACAGAATGCAGTTCTTGGTTCCTGCCCGCCTATTTTTCTGAATGTGTCTAGGGTTTTCATAACTTCTGATTTTTGTCTGCATTCTTCATTGTATCACCCACTATTTCTTTGTATTCTTACCTCCCGAGCCCGCATCTTATGTCCTGCCATCAGTATTGAGTTTTCTAATAGCTTTATCGCCTCGTCTATTTTATTAACTTCCGTCGCGGACTTTATTCCTATCTTGATCATTTTAAAGGACCTACCTTCAAAATATTCCTTGAATTCTGCGCTGAGGTCTTCTCTCCATATATATTTTGTCACTGGCCTCTCTTTAATATTATTTATATAATTCCCCCCAGTATTCTCTTCCGTGCTTACCATATTAATAATTATGGGTAAGTGATGCGATTCTCCCCAACCTTTAACATTTATACTCTTAACGAGTGGTAATGCCTCTCTAGAACATAATACTAGGTCAATTGCACTACCACCCATTTCTGTTATACACGTTAAATTACCCAATTCATCTCCTGGCCACAACCCATTTAAAATATAGAGTTCTTCTGTACCACATAATTCTAACAGTTTTCCACCATAGTTATTGCAAACTTTATCTTGACTAATTCTTTTTCTAATTATTATTTCCTCAGCCTCTTTACTATAAATTGGTTTTAAGTCTGCAATCCTCGCATTAAAGTCCCCCATTATTACAATACCTATGTCTTCATATATATTCCTTAATGTTTACTTCTAGTGCTAATTCTGTGAAGAATTCCTTGTTTGCCAATGTCGAGTCCTCGGGAGGATTGTATACAAAACCGAAACATAGATTAACCTCCCTGTTCTGTTTTACCCTGGTTTTCACCCAAAGTATTTCTTCAATATCTGTTTCTATTATTTCAATTTTCTCCTTTATTTCTTCCCTTATCAAAGTTAGAATACCACCGGGATATTTACCTTTACGAGCATTCCTGCCCCTTGCCTTACTATACGTTTTAAAACCTTCAATATGCACTTCATATCCCGGTGCTATTCAACTCTCAACCAAGATAATGATGTGCATTTCTGACATTAACAATTTCACCTGTTCATTTCCTAACTTGCTCAAGAAACCTTCAATGTTGACCGTACCAATATTCCATTCTAGTTATTTCTTACTTTTACTCTCAGACGAATTGCTTGTCTTACTTCTAGTTATTCTCTTTTCTCCAGTTCTATAATACTACCCTCTGGTGAAGTAACTATTTCTTTGTCTAAATTGTCTTTCTGTCCTTTGCCCTTTCTAATCCATAAGTCTATTACACTCAAGGATTTACCTTTCCCAGCCAGAGTCTTGGTTCTGTCATCAGGTGTGCCGCTACTTCCTGGATTCGTGTCGACTCGACAGTCAGCTGTTTGTCCATCCTCCTCCACTAGGTGTTCGTCACTCTGCCGTTCCTCTGAGAGTATGCAGATCGATGTTGTCATCAGATTGTACGTTATCAGCCACTGTGCAGGCAGCTGACTGGCACATTCCTTCCTCTACAGGCCGTTGCACTTCCTGATGTGATGAACTCAACTGTCTATCCATTTCTCGTAGCTGTGCAATTGACCAGATACGCGGCCAGTTACTGTCACCTACTATAAGCCGTTTGCCTCTTATGTATGCTTTTAGTCCATAGTTCCTAGCTTTTACTAGGTGAAATCGCAAGACTCTCTGTTTGTCTCTTTATCCATATCTCTTCTTACCCAAATCCTTTCTCCTTTCAAGTTCTTCCCATTGAGGATGATTTTGTTCGCCTTCAAAGCAGAAATCAACTTAACCTTAATAGGTCTTTTCCCTTTGACTCTCCCCAGCCTATAGATTTCATCAATATCTTCTTCTTTACAATTTATCTTTATGTGGTTATTTATGATATCCAACACTTTATTCGTTAGATCATTCAAATCCTCATTTTCCTCCTCTGGGATGCCGTATATGAAAATATTTTTCCTCATTGCGTCCTGGATAGTCATTTTCTGTTGCCACTTTAATTTATCAGTTTCTCCTTCCATCTCCTTCATATTCGACTTCAATAATTCTATTTCCCTAGAGTTTTCCACCACCTTATCTGTCATAATTCTTCTCTCTTCTTTTATACAGTCTTTCATTTCTGTCATATCATTTCTCAGCTCACGAATTAACTCCCTCGTTTGCTCAAACTGGCAAGCTTCTCTGACTATTTCCCTAATCTAATCTATGTCCTCCCAGCTCAATGAACCCGTTGGTCCATGGTTCATTTCTATGCCTCCTATTATCAGAAGAATTGCCACCACTGCTGCTACCATCATAGTTCCCTCAAGCCCAGATTTTTGTAAATGCACCTTATCACTTGGCGTACACACACACTTCACTCGCCCGTGCCATCGACCTATGGCCGCGCGATATTGCTCTATAGCAATATTCATGCTTCTCATTCAGCACTCACTGCACAATACAACCTCTCGCTTCGCTAGCTCGATTACGACTGACAAGGCTTTTAGACTCATACTTCTTCATTTGCTCATAGCTCCTCTTCCTTTCTTTTCGTCACGCATATCACCACCTTTATTGTTCACTTGTCCACTGCACTCTGCTCTCAAAGATTCTTGAGACTCTCCCTTGCTCACCACTTCCCGAAATCCCTTTTCGACATCCGCACTGCACTGCCCACTTCTACCTGGGTTGCCCTCCTCACTTACCTCCAGTCGTTCCATAAATCGTTCTGCGTCCTTCCTTCCATCTTGACTTGCCATTACTTCTTCCTCCATGTTGGCATATTTGTTCATCGCTATCAGTTTTGACACCGGTCACCATCGAATCCATCTTCCATTTGACACCACTAGCCGTTGCCTCCTTATGTGCGCCTTCAGCCGTTGGTGTCTCGTCCTCCCTAGATGCCGCTTCAAAGTTTTAGATTTTCACTTCCTTCTCTACCCATATCTCTCTTTACACATATGTTGTGTCCTTGTAAATTGCTAGCATTCCTTAACACCATTTCTGCCATTCAAGAGGATAGTAACTTTTCTCTAATTGGTCTGCGACCTTTAGCGTTACCCACTCTTTCCACATCGTCTATATCCACTTCACTAAAATTTATTTTCATCTTGTTCTGTATGACCTGCACCACCTTGCAAATTATGTCCACCTTTCTTTCTTTCTTTCTTTCTTTCTTTCTTTCTTTCTTTCTCATCTTCCTGAACACAATATACAAATATAGATTTCTTCATCCTTTCTTGGTTGCATATTTCTGCTTCTTTCTTCAACTTCAGCACCACCACATCTAGATTATTTACTTTCCCTCTCAATAGCTCTACTTCTTTCTCGTTGCTACACGTTTTGTTCGCTTTTCTTCTGTCTTTGCTTCCAGCCATTTCTTCATATTCCTTATGTCCCTTGTTTGATCTTTCATTATTTCATTCATCTTGTCCCAAGGGCAAGTCTCTTATATAACTTCCCTCACGAAGTCTTCCCAGCTGAAATTTCCGCTGGTATTCGGGCCATGGTTTATTTCCACCCACCCCCTCCAATGACCAGAAACATAGCAATCACTGCTGCCACCAGTACCACCTCACTCACCTTTCCCAGCTCTCCTTTTTTCTCCAAACCATTCTTAAAATTCTTCCCTGCTTCCACTGCCACCTTCCAAACGCGGTCCGGTACTGTTCGACTCCCTCCATACTTCACGGCACGCACCACGTCCTCTCTTACCGCTTGCTCAAGCTAGAATGACTCAAATTAATAAAAAAAATGATCAATCTCACGCAAAATGCATCAATCTAACGATCGCGTAGTGCAATTAAATACTCAAATAGCAGCAATTAATGCTAAGATGGAAGAATTAACTGTCCAAGTTAATAACACCCTCGGGGCAAAATTCGCCGAAACTCAATCTGCCTTAGAAAGAAATTTCGCCGAAGCAGATAAAACTGTTGACAGTAGACTTAATGTCTCTAACGCTAACTTAGAACAAAGATTCAGAGAAGCAGGTACTCGAATGAAGAAAAGAATTGCAGACTCCAGCGCTTAAGTTGAAGCTAAACTTATCGAAATGAAAAATATATTTGTTGAAAATCTAGAATCTCTTAAAGAAGAAATTAAAGCACAAGTAATAGAATCTGTAGATATATATATTAGAGCAGTTCTTCCATCAGTACAACCATTTGCTTCTGAATTAAAGGAACTTAGGCTTGAATTTCAAGACACATAGTCACATATATCAGGCGCAGATTAAGATGGCTCAAATTCAAGAAAATCTTAGAGATTCTTTAAAAGTGGACATAGGCAAGATGGACACTGAAACAGGATCACCTAAGAGTAAGCAAGGAGAATTTGACAAAATATTTACAGGGCAATTGTAAAATACTCATGTTCATATAACAGCCTTTTTTAAAGATATTAAAGATCTCAAGACGAACCTACAAACTGAAATTAAAACCTTGGACACAGTAATCAAATCTAAAGTAGAAATTCTTTCCGAAAATGTAACACAACTCAAATAAAAAGTTAATTTGTCATTTACTTCAAGTCCTAATACTTCGAGGGACATTTCGAATAAGACAACTCTTATCAAAGTTCAGGAGATAAGCCAGCCAAATTTTCAGGTAGAGATAAATATACCGCTCGAGAATTCTTGCATAATGTGGAAGACAATTTCCAGGAAAAAGAAAAGGTCCGGATAGACGACTCCGTACTGTTGCTAAATTAATAAAAGGTTTCATGGTTTATTGCTTTTAAGAGCAGTTACGATATTTACGAGGATTTCAGGAAAGCACTCTTGAATCGTTTTTGGGACACTGAAACCCAACATATAGTGAAGATACAGCTATATTCCAGGAAGTACAGTACCTCCGTTAACACATCTAGATATTCAGATTGTTCCTTAATGCAACTTAAGAAGACGCAATTTTTAGATCCTCCATTGCCAGACAAAGAAATTCAAATTATGATATTGGAATTTCCGTCTCATGTACAAGAGATATTAGTCGCTGCCAATTTTCAGACTTTAGATCATTTGGATGATATTTTAAGAAGACTGGACGCAGCCAACACCCAGTCAGCTTCTAAAGGTTCCAAGACCAAGGACGTTACCGCCAACTCAACCGAGATAACGACACAAGTAAGAGTCAACGCGAAGCCAAGAGAAGAGAGAGAGAATAACTCAACCACTCCTGCTAGGTTTCGTGGCTTCCGAAGACATCAGAATCAAGGTGATGCTCCATACAGAACAACACATTCCTGGAGAAGACAGGATGAAACTTCAGAAGAGAAAAGAAATATCAGGAAGGAAAACTTAGGACAAAGATGGCGAGAAACTAGAGAATACGTAAAAGAGAGAAATAGACCATATGAAGATCAAGGAGCAACTTCTTTGCAGTACCAACAACACGTCAAATTGCAAGAAAAGCCTGATCATGATGCCAACATAACTGGTACAAAACCCTCCAACTTCACAATAAGGATATTGCCTGAAATTCAAAGAGAGTACGACCAGCAAACATGAACTACCGAAGTCAACTATTGGCACGTAGAAGATTTGGAACTTTTATATGAGGACACGCAACTAATAAAACCAACGATTTTACGTTCGTTGTCAGCGATTACACTACGCGTTGGTAGTTTCAGTGTAATAACATTAGTTGATTCAGGAGCACAAGCAACACTTACCTCTGATAAGTTGATTGAATCTTTAAGATATTATGATGACGTTTTACTTATGCCAGTAGCACAACTAAAAGTGTCCGACTCGTTGGCTGAATGGTCAGCGTACTGGCCTTCGGTTCAGAGGGTCCCGGGTTCGATTCCCGGCAGGGTCGAGGATTTTAACCTTCATTGGTTAATTACAAGGCCCGGGGGCTGGGTGTTTGTGCTGCCCCAACATCCATGCAACTCACACACCACACATAACTCTACTCTCCACCACAATAACACGCAGTTACCTACACTAGGCATATGCCGCCCACCCTCATCGGAGGGTCTCCCTTACAAGGGCTGCACTCGGCTAGAAATAACCACACGAAATTAATTAACAAATGAAAGTCAGAGGAATTGTATCGGATAAAAACGTCAAATATAAGATGCAAGCTTTCATAGAATTTCCTGTAAATGGAAAGTTGTTTGAGCATATTTTTCTAGTGATTACACGACTCAACTTCATCATTATCTTAGGATCTGGTTTCATGATCAAATATAAGGGATCTATAGATTACGATGCCAATCTTGTACGCCCCGCAGCACAGATTCTGTAGAGCTACAGCTGATGGGTCGTGGAGACATGGAGACCCAAGTATTTGGAACCCCTACCAAGGAATTCGGCGGTGACTACGAATTACCCGCAGGATGCGAGGATGCACTAGCCGAAGCGAAGGTTATTATAAATGGTGATCCTGAAGAGGACGAGAAAGAGTCCATTATTGAAGACATTGCCATTGTCGGTCCCGAATAATTTATATCCGTATCCAGTGTTGCTGAAGATCCAGAAGTCCTTGTCAGATTAGCAGAGGTAAGCCAGCAGGTGTTAAATACTTATTCCGGGGTGTTCGATGATAAACCCGGTGAAATTGAGGGATTTGAATATAATCCTAATGTGACAGATCGTTCACCTTATAAAAGGGAACATTATCCAATTTCTGAGAAGTTTCGAGGTGAGGCTAGAACCCTCATACAACAGGTGAAAGAGGATGGCATTATTTCACCACATGCAACACCTTACATCATCCATTGGCAATAGTATGTAAACCTAATGGTAGTGTTAGGCTATGTCTATATGCTTGTGCCCTTAATGAGAGATTGATCCTGGAATATGATCATCCTCCTCTATTGAGGGATATTATCAGGCGTTTTCATGGCAAAAACTTTTATAGTTGTCATGATGGCAATTCTTCATATTATCACATTTATGCCAAATTTTCTCCATATCGCATCGAAACAGTCCTTAGAAACGGGGCATACCAAGTATCAAGAATGGACGGTATAATGGAGGGTATTTACAATGCCTCCAACTTCAAGAAGTATGTCAAGAAGGAAGAGCAAGAAAAAAAATCCTCCGAATTTTCTTTTCTTCACCGAGGGAGAAACATGTACCAGGAACCGCTTACGGTCTGGAACATTACTTTATTCAATGCCAAGTACTGCAAAGGTACGGCCCTGGCTTATATTTTGTGTGCAATTAACCACAACGGAACGGAGCGGGTATGCATTTCGCGAGCAAACTACGGCACAAGCTCCACGTTGGAAGTTGACCTCGAAGTGACGCACCGCTCACGTGCACAGCACATGGTGATATGCAAACTTCTAGAATATATCCTGCTAACTTTTGATCCCGATGAGATATCAACTGAAGACCCTACGGAAAGAACGGGGTAAGTCAATTTTTCTCGAAAATGAGCTGATGGGCGCATTCTGGTGGCCAGCCATCATCACTACAGATCATAGAACTTGTGTCGAACTTAACAGAAGTGAATTTAAAACTTATCTCCTCTAAAACCAGTAAGTGGTATTGTAGTGATTGTGACGACAGTGAGTGTGTTAGCAACAATAACAATAGTGACTGTCCTAACCTCAAGGAGCTGGCTAGTGTGATTAACCAAATCAACAACAGAAGAACTAAAATTGAATCTATCGAGTGTGAACAGAAGGATACTCAAAAGTCTGTATGGTTTTGTGGCGCAAGTTTTGACGAAATGAAAGCTGAACTAATCAAAATGAGTGATAATTTCAACAAAGCTATGAGGGAAATCACTGTTCTGCGAAACCATGTTCAAACACTTCAAAACAAGCGTTATGTAACTAACAACGAGATACAGCGGCTCAGATCTGAAAATAACGAGCTCCAGGAAAATGTTCGCATAAAAAATCTAGAAATTCATGGGCTGCCTGTGGTCATCAATGAGAATCCTGTCCAAATCGTGTAAGATGTTGCCAAGTGTCTAGGAGTAGACATAAACACCAATGACATTGACGCGTGCCACAGACTTCCTCAGAATAAAACAGATCTATCGCCCCCTCTGTTGGTAAAATTTTCAGTCGCTTGACGAAAGAAGAAATACTAACCACTGATGCCGGGATTCAAGCTAAGTCACGGAATATATATATATCAACGAGCACCTGACATCCCAGAATAAATATCTGCGCAAAAAGGCAAGGGAACTTCGACAGCACGGATTTAAGTATGTTTGGACGAAGAACTGCAAAATTTATGTTAAAAAGGACGACAATGGAAGTACTACGCGTATTACCAGCATAGATGCCATCTACAAACTCCAACCCGAAATAATGAACAAGACATCTTACCAAGACAATTCCCGACTCCAGCGCTTTGCTTCCAGCGTAACATCGCCTCATGCTGAAGTCACGTGGAGGTCTCCTGTCGGCAGTTGTTGCGGTGAACGATAAGGAACTCGCTTTCAGTACAGGTCTTTTTTGCGGTACGCAATCTTGTAATATTCTCCGTATTGTGTTGATTGTTGTGTTAAAGATGAGTAAGGTTTCTAAATATAAAGTTAATTGTGCTATGGCACAATGTACTAATTGCGGATCGAAAACAACAGATATCCAAAACGTGAGGAGCGCAGTAAATTACAAGGAGTCCGAAAAGATCGCGGTTTTGACATTTGGTGAAATGAATATAGACGGACGTATTTCATACGATTCTTCTGACGACCGCATTGGAGGGCCTCACAGCAACGTCCAGGTAACGATGGTTCGAGGGCTCTTTGCTGCATGGAAGCAACGCATTTTTTATGACTTGGACGTGACAATGACGTCAGAGTTGTTAAGAATCATAATTAGTAAACTTGAGGCTTGAGACATTCATATTGTCGCAGTAACGTGTGACATGGGGGAAAAATACCAAAGTGTGGAAGGAACTAAACGTACACAAGAACAAGAGTTTTTTCCAGTCCAGTGGATAATAAAAGGAAGGTGTGGGTGTTCTGTGATGTACCCCACTTCTTGAAATTATTGAGAAACCACTTTTTAGATGAAGTTTTGACGTTAGCTGATGGTTCAGAATGTCAGAAAAAGACAATAGAACACCCATTACAAACTCAAGCAGGGGACCTATCACCTACACATCATATGAATGAGGCACATCTAAGTGTAACAGGCAGATCTCGTCAGAATGTGAGAATGGCTGCGCAATTATTTTTCAGGTGCACAGCTCTGGCAGTGTGGTATACATTAAACAAGGACGCAAAGCAACTTCATCGACCTAGTCAATGACACCTTCGACGTGTTGAACTCCAGGGCCCATAAAGATAAAAAGACTCCCCTTAGGATTGGATACGGCTTAAACTTAAAGAGACAGGAAAATATTCTGAAGCGCTTTCTGGAGGTGATTATATAAGTGAGATTTGGTAAACGGAAAACTTTGCTTCCGTTTCAGAAGGGGTTCATAATATCTGTAAACTTTCTCTTAGGACTTTTTGAAGACATGGAACATGCAAATATGGTTTATATTTAACTACCAGATTAAACCAAGACTGGTTGGAGATTTTTTTCACGTGTCCATGGCCTAGGAGTTTTTTTTGTAGCAATCCATTCCCTTTTGAATTTCGCAACAGAATTCGACTTCTATTACAGGGAGTAATGAAATCCCTCTCTCCTGTAATGTGTCAGTGGAAGCTGAAAATAATTCATCGCCAAGTGATACGGGTATTTTTTATCCTGATGCTGATAATGAGGAAGATTTCTTGAGCTTCGTGAGCAATGAACTACGTATAGGCGTTTTTTAGGGGCCGTTAACACCTGCACCTGTAGAAGAACAAAAAGAAACGTTGGAGTTGTTAAGGATGGAAGACTTGAACCAGGACTTCGAAACTGAAGACGTAAACCAGGACGCAATTAAATACCTTGCAGGCTACTTGGCATTCAAATGTCGCTCTGTTGATTACAGCTTGGGTGATAGAGGTGACATGTTTGCCTTGCCACATGAAGGGTCTCACGAATGGTTATCAATAATTTCAAACCGAAGAATGGTATAAAAATGTTATGCAGTTTGAGGTACTGTTTGGTAGTTTTCACGGGCTCTATATCTCTAAATGTGAAAGAGTAATGAAGACTGACTTTTATAATAAAATCAAAATTTCCAGAACTTGACGAGAAGATTATATCGCTGTACGTCAGAACTGGGACTTTCATTAGAATACGTCACCTCAACAAAAAACACCATATAGATGCTATGAAGAAGTATTCAGCGAAAAGAGTCCACTGTGGGCTTCCTCGAATACTTCCTTAGTCATCAAAGCTTGAGTTTTAAATACAATTACACCAATAACTATTCCAGTGCTTCTAGGTATTGTTCTTACAGCCGGCTTTTAAGATGTAATTACTCAGATTTTCTTCTATTTTCTATCACTGATTGCAGGTGGTATGCAAAGTACCACTTTATTATAATAAGGACAACCTTTTAATTATTTATAAGACATAGAACTTATTTTTCCTAATTATCGAGGTTTATGCTGCATGCAGGCAATGTAGGCGCGCGCTTCTGGCCCTCCCGGCTACGTCACGCGTGATCAACATGAGCGCTGTGAGCGGGAATGGTCTACCTAATATACTCTATTTACCTTGGGCCTTTGCGTTAAAACGCCGATGACGACAGGGACGATACCGACAGACCACATTATCTACACTAATGCCTACGACTGTAGGGAATTAAAATTTGTGAGCGTGCATGACTACACTATTCGTAGTAATAACATTCTTCCTGACTGTAATAAGCTAAAAATACTCCATATTAACAGTAGAAGTGTTACAAATAAGCTAGACGAATTAGAAATACTGCTCTATATCTTAGGTGAAGTCGATGTGTTGGTTATATCCGAAACCTGGGTTAAAAGCAACGAGGCCAAATATCACAATTTAAGTAACTGCTCGTGTTTGTTTTTTCACGGATATTTCAGGGATATTTATCCATAAAAAGTGGAAATTTAAAATTCTTAACAAATGTGAAATGAAACATAGCTTGATCTGGATTGAGATTTGGTGAGTCGTCTCAGCTGGTAATTCCAATTCAGATAGTCTGCATATGATGGGAGGATACAATCCTGTGAGGGGCAATGCAACGTCATTTTTAACATCGTTGGAAAATTTCCTTTCTCAGACTAACAATACTTCTAGTCTTTTATTGGTGATACAATCATTGACACATTTACTGAAGATCATTAAAAAGCAGTATATAAATATCCTTTCATGCTATGGGTTCACACTGTGTAACAAAATTTATGCAACACGCACGACTGACAAATCATCATCTCTTCTGGATCAAGTAGCAGTTAACACAGATAAAATATATCTCACAGTTGCGAATGTTAGATAATGACATAAGTGATCATAACATCCTTATCACAGATACTGTATGGCCGCATAAGAGAACCTATATCCAATTCAATAATTTGACTTTACCCTTAAAATGCAGGGATAAAATTAATTTAAATAACACTAATTTCCTGCCGGAGAATGCTAGACATTCTGCCCAGCAAATTAAGATGAACCACAGGTACAACTCCCTTATTACTCAAATCCAAAAAACACAAATATAGGCAACCACCATACCATACAGCAGAAAAACGCATTCAAATTAGATGTGGCAACTTCCTGGACAACATCTGAATTGATAAAACTCGTTAAGCTACGGAACACTCTTCACTCTAAACTTAAGATTGGCCAACACAAAGATAATATACCTTTGAGAGAGGAATAATTAAATGTAGAAATTCAGTAACATTCCTAAAAAGAAAACTTAAGACAAGTTATTATTCGGAAAAATTAAACGTGTATGATAAAAATCTCAAGAAGACGTGGGAAATTTTGAATGAAATTATATATAAAGAAAGCACAACTCAGAAACTTGTAAAACTCTGTCAATAGGGAATGTGGTAATTAATGATAAACAAGAAATTGCTAACGAATTCAATAAGTATTTTATATGCATAGCCGATAATCTTGCAACTCAGATAATCACACATGATATCATAGATCTGAATAGTAACCGCCAGCTTGAATCCCATTTTTATATCCAACAGATAACACGGAAGTCAAATGTATAATTAAGAATTTAAAAAGTAAAAAATGTTGTGGAGTAGATGGGATTACAGCTACTATGATCAAACGTTTTGATGAACAACTAATAACTGAGCTTATTACATTAATTAATGAATCCATGGCAACTGGGATCGTACCGCAGGCTTTAAAAATTGCTAAAGTTATTCCGATTTTCAAGGGAGGGAACACTAGTAACGCAGGGGACTATAGACCTATATCCATACTATCCATCATTTCCAAAATATTAGAAAGCATTATAAAGGTAAGACTAATGGCTTTTCTTAACAAACACAGATTTTTTATCGATCCCAGTATGGCTTCAGGGAGAATTCCACCACAGAACTCGCAGTTACTGATTTTGTGTCGATGCTTCAGGAAAGCGTTGATGGTAAGGATATTGCGGCCGGATTGTTTATTGATCTCGCTGAAGCTTTCGACACGGTAAATCTCGAAATTCTCTTATCTAAATTAGAAGATGCTGGAATTCGTGGTGTTGCATTAGAGTGGTTCCGCAGCTACCTTAGCGGAAGAAAGCAATTTGTTTCCGTCAATGGTTATCAGAGCACGGACAAGGAGGTGAATTGTGAGGTTCCACAAGGGTCTATCTTGGGCCCTACCTTGTTTCTGATATACATAAATGATATAAATATTCTAAATTTAAAGGGTAAAATTATGCTTTACGCATATGACACAAATGTATTCTACACTGGTGACAAAGTGCACTCGGTGATCAATAATATGCAAGAAGACATCATCGCAATGAACAAGTGGCTCAGTATCAATAAATTAACTATGAACGTCAATAAAACTAAATATATGATTATAACTAAGCCGAGTATAAAAATATTAATCATTCAAAGATATAAATTAACAACACGGAAATAGGTGAGGTCGATCACTTTAAGTATCTGGGTCTAATAATAGATAATCATTTAAGCTGGATAGAGCATGTTGATTACATTGCAAAAAGATAGCTCCAGTATCTGGGCTTTTGAGAAGATTAAGATATATTGTCCGTAGGAAAGTTCTACTTACAGTATGTTACTCACTCAACCACAGTCACTTACAATACCTAAACGTAATTTGGTCTCGTTGCAGAAAGAACTTAGGGTAATACAAAATAGAGCAATCAAATATGTCTATAATGTTCCTTTAGACAGACCCACTCGAGTTCTGTACGCTAATAGTAAAATTATGCCCTTATCTATGTGCACTGCTTTTAGATCATCAATATTAATTCACAAAATTAAACTAAACAGTGTCCTGCACGATAGTAACTACACCCTGAATTCAGACATTCATAATTATAACACACGACAAACAGGTGACATAGCTCTCCTTCAAAAACACTAATATAAGTACGGCAACTGCAGCTTTGAGTTCTCAGCCATTCAATTATATAATCATATTTCAAGAGATTTGAAATCAGTTTCCAGTCTGTCATCTTTCAAAATTAAATTAAAGAAAGTGCTATGGAATCAGTACCTAAGTAAGTAGACGATTTTCTTGATAAGACTTGTGTAATGGTAACGTAAAGGAAATATTTAGAGTAACGTTCATTATAACAAATTTATATATTTATTTGCAGCCAATGTATATGTATCATATTAATTTTAGACGCTAACCAAATTGTATTGTACAATTCCTGTATATGAGCCTTTGGCTCCTTGGAATTAATTAATAAAGTAAGATATATATATATAATTTCAACAGATATATATATATATGTTGAAATTAATTTCAAATAACGCGACGAGTCACCGAGAGACAGAGGTATATAATTTTAGTTGAAACGGAAAGAACGTCCCAAGTCCTCTCCCTCACAGAAGGCACGGGGCAAGTCCAAACGCGTTTTGTTCCACAGCTTCTTACAGCAGTTTGGTTAGTTGAGTTGTGAGCGCGCACGTGATAAGTTGTGGTTAAATTTACTCTGTGTTCTTCTTTCTTATAATAGTTTTTACTGTTAAATTTGAGAGTGGTGTGGTTCGTTTGGAATCTCTAGAATGAGTGGATCTTCCGAAGATGAAGGTGAGAAGCCATCTGTTCAGCAAGCAGCTAAAAAGAGAAAAAGTTATGGTAGAATGAGTACAATTTGTAAGGACCTGAGGGCAATGTGTCATGTGTTAGGAAGTGACTGCAAATGTTCTTTGTTTGAGTGTTTCATAATAATCGAACCCCACGAAAGAGCAGAACTTATCAGAAACTTTAATTTGCTATGTAACGGGAACGACCAATCTTCTTATTTAACCAGCTTAATTTCTGTGACATTAATTGCTCGTATAAGGTCTAGGCATGATGATTCCAATGCAAGAAATTGCTCTTTCCGCTACATAGTAAGAATCAAACGAAATGGCTCCATGAAGGAAATTCCTAATTGTCAAAAGGCCGTCATTGCTTTGGATGGAATAACAAAGCGGTGATTGGCGACAATACAGTCGAGTATGAAGGAAACAGGAAAATCTCCTAAAGATAAAAGAGGCACACATGGTAATCGGCCATGGAAAATATCCAAAGAAAAGGAGGAAACTGTTATATACTACATAGGTTAATTTAAGGGAAGGAAGAGCCACTATTGTAAGGGCAAGGCAGAGAAAAATTTACCTTCCAAAAGAACTATCGATAAAAAATGCTATGAATTATATAAAGAAGAAATATATAAAGAACGTTTAGTTTCATATGAGACCTATAGAAAGCTATTTAACAGCAATTTTAACTTGTTATTTAGGTTCCCGCATACCGATACCTGTTCAACATGTGACACATTTCAAGCAGAATTAAAGACTTTGAATGCAAAACTTTCACAAAATGTACCTGAACAAGAAAAAGAAGAGATTACAGTAACAATTAAATTACTTACTACGGAATATCATGTTCTCCAGTTACGAGCTATTACGTTTTATACGAGAAAGCGAATAGCAAGGAAACAAAGTAAAAAGCCAACTGGAATGGAAGCAGTTTGCATGGACTATCCAAAGGCGTTAACCCTGCCTAACATCAGCACTAATGATGTCTATTACAAGCGTCAACTCTCTACAGTTTCAACATTCATCGAGTGTCCGACCGTAATGCAGTATTTTGTACTTATACTGAAGACGTCGGGAATAAAGGAGCGAATGAAGTTATTAGTTGTCTGCATAATTATGTGAGTGAGGTCCTTGATCCAAAAGTCACGGCTCTTGTAATTTTCTGTGATTCCTGCTCGGGACAGAATAAGAAATACGCAAAATTTTTAAATCTTCACTATGTTGTTCATCCAAAAGTCACGGTTCTTGTAATTTTCTGTGATTCCTGGTCGGGACAGAATAAGAATTACACAATGTTTTTATATCTTCACTATGTTGTTCACACCATTAAGAGATTAGGTAGTGTCAAAATTGTGTTTCCGATAAGAGGACACTCGTATATGGAATGCGATAAGAACTTTTGTTTGATAGAAAAGAAAACTGTTGCAGAGGTACGAGACGACTGGTTTAATGCATTCCAAACAGTAAGAGTCAATCCATGACCTTTTAAAGTGATTCCTGTTGAACAGGAGATTATACGTGATTTAACGATCTTTTTGAAATGCTATTACAAACCGAAGTGCTCTTTCAAGTCACGACGACTCACGAAGCTCTGGTTGTGAAGGAAAATAAGCTCTTCAAATACAGGACTAACTTCAACGGAGCCTTTGAATCTGTAGGTTTGGAACGTTCTGGTGATTTACAAGTGGACATAGAACCCGAGTATCAACCACATGGACCGGGAGAATTCTTATGGCCTCAGCAGCATTTAATTGTAAGTGTTCTGTAATATGGGACTAATTTTTATAGGGAACAAATTAATGTTATGCAAATAACTAAGTCTAGTGGTATATTTTCAGAGCTCCTTCCAATACCTTATGAGAAATATGCAGACCTTCAAGTATTTCAACAGTTTTTTGGAACGGAAACAAAGGATTTCTATTCCAATCTACCTCATAAGGAACCCAAAGCCAACCAAACCAAACAACAAAAACGAAAAAACACAAAGAGAAATAAACCTATCAAAATTGAAATACCATAAACAAAATAATTTGAACTTATTAAACGTTTACGTTCAAAAGTTGATTTAATACATTACTTATTATTATTATTATTATTATTATTATTATTATTATTATTATTACTATTACTATTTGTAATACTGACTTGTCTTTAATACCTTATTTTTAGTACTCCTCGCTCAAGATTTATTGTAATAAGATACATTAATAATCGGACATTGATGGACTTAACACGTCCTTTCAGTGGCAGAGATGTACACTGACTGACAGAGCAAATGCAACACCAAGAAGGAGTGGTCAGAACTTTATGCCAATTGCAGGGTAGACTGACGTCACTGAGGTATGCTCATGATGTGAAATGCGCCGCTGTGCTGCGCACGTAGCGAACGATAAATGGGACACGGCGTTGGCGAATGGCCCACTTCGTACCGTGATTTCTCAGCCGACAGTCATTGTAGAACGTGTTGTCGTGTGCCACAGGACACGTGTATAGCTAAGAATGCCAGGCCGCCGTCAACGGAGGCATTTCCAGCAGACAGACGACTTTACGAGGGGTATGGTGATCGGGCTGAGAAGGGCAGGTTGGTCGCTTCTTCAAATCGCAGCCGATGCCCATAGGGATGTGTCCACGGTGCAGCGCCTGTGGCGAAGATGGTTGGCGCAGGGACATGTGGCACGTGCGAGGTGTCCAGGCGCAGCCCGAGTGACGTCAGCACGCGAGTATCGGCGCATCCGCCGCCAAGCGGTGGCAGCCCCGCACGCCACGTCAACCGCCATTCTTCAGCATGTGCAACACACCCTGGCTGTTCCAATATCGACCAAAACAATTTCCCGTCGATTGGTTGAAGGAGGCCTGCTCTCCCGGCGTCCGCTCAGAAGACTACCATTGACTCCACAGCATAGACGTGCACGCCTGGCATGGTGCCGGGCTAGAGCGACTTGGATGAGGGAATGGCGGAACGTCGTGTTTTCCGATGAGTCACGCTTCTGTTCTGTCAGTGATAGTCACCGCAGACGCGTGTGGCGTCGGCGTGGAGAAAGGTCAAATCCGGCAGTAACTGTGGAGCGCCCTACCGCTAGACAACGCGGCATCATGGTTTGGGGCGCTATTGCGTATGATTCCACGTCACCTCTAGTGCGTATTCAAGGCACGTTAAATGCCCACCGCTACGTGCAGCATGTGCTGCGGCCGGTGGCACTCCCGTACCTTCAGGGGCTGCCCAATGCTCTGTTTCAGCAGGATAATGCCCGCCCACACACTGCTCGCATCTCCCAACAGGCTCTACGAGGTGTACAGATGCTTCCGTGGCCAGCGTACTCTCCGGATCTCTCACCAATCGAACACGTGTGGGATCTCATTGGACGCCGTTTGCAAACTCTGCCCCAGCCTCGTACGGACGACCAACTGTGGCAAATGGTTGACAGAGAATGGAGAACCATCCCTCAGGACACCATCCGCACTCTTATTGACTCTGTACCTTGACGTGTTTCTGCGTGCATCGCCGCTCGCGGTGGTCCTACATCCTACTGAGTCGATGCCGTGCGCATTGTGTAACCTGAATATCGGTTTGAAATAAACATCAATTATTCGTCCGTGCCGTCTCTGTTTTTTCCCCAACTTTCATCCCTTTCGAACCACTCCTTCTTGGTGTTGCATTTGCTCTGTCAGTCAGTGTACTTCGTTTGAATTCATACGTTTTCATAATTTAACTTTGGTAGTTACTTCTTTAAAAGTACTCCTTTATTAGAAATAAATTTGGCAAAACTGTATTGCTTAAACTCAATTGGGGTGTTCTAAGTACATCTTTTTAATGTTGAAACCACAAATTTGCTCTCCTGAAGGAATTAAAAAATGTGACTTACCCTGTTTATCCCGTGCAATCTTAAATTATTGAATTATATACTCTTGTAGCCCGTTATTTAAAGGCCAACATACTCAAAGTTCGTAAAAATTGTCCTGGGGACTTGCGAATATTTTCACTATAAAAAATTCAATTCTGCCAAGAGGGGAGGAATTCAAACCCGACAGAACCATATAAAAGAGCCAGGATTTTCTGAGTAGAAAATAGTTTTTAACTCACAGGCGACGTGCAAACATGCTGACGTACAGGAATATATACGCCGAGACTCGAACTCAGTCGTTGCGAAGTAAGAGTCTACGGTAACTCTCTTCAACGAATTTATGATACATGTGTTCGTATTCAATCACTAAGATACTAACTTAGATTTTTCATCATTTTTCAAAGTCTTTACGAGAACGTGTGGTATTAACTCACTTTACGGAACTTCATATTTGAACTACAACTCAATTGAACTTAGCTGGTTAAAACTTGTACTCATCTTAAGAGTGTAACGTACTCGTCATATCACCGGCATCTACTTCAACGAAATTCGCCATGCGCATAGCCCTTATCTTTCTATTACAGATGTGGGCTCACCTTCCTTACGATAACACGTCGTATTTCTCTCTGTAACTGGGAATCAATACCTCATCGCAAATATTTATTGAAAATCATATACTCCCTACGGACTTCAACTCTATTAATCTTCACCATTTACTGTCATCTGACCCCTTCTTGCCGGTTCGCACTCATGATAACGTCACACGATACTGTTGTGTTTGCTGCGCACGCTCCCGTGACATCTGGAATATTCCCGATGTGTTTCTTCTCAAATTTTTCTCCTCTGCTCAAGCATATATAAACCAGGCTTTTCTCTCTGTTAATTGAGATGGACCTTAGGCTGTGTGAAGGGTGGGACCACAATCATCGTCTCCGTCATTATGAAGCTGTGCACATGAGTGCTTTTCCTGTGCTAATACAACCAACGTCGAGATGAGGTATGACAAACATTTCAATTCATTCTTTTAAATTTGGAACTTTACAAAAAACAACTTTTCCTTTGGAAGTTTAATTTGGGAGCATGGCCTTTCCTAACCAAGTCTTCACCTCCTCATTATCTACGAATTGTACCAAGTTATGAACTCAGGTGCAACTCTCTCTCTCTCTCGAGCTGTGCGTGTTCTATATCCAGTGGTTCGCGAGCCCTATGCATGCCTAAGCGTAAACTGTGCTTCGGATTCATGTTTATAATGGTGTCAGTTTGAAATGAGACTGTCGTGGAACAGCTTCCTTGCATAACCGTGATTTCGCCCTGGTCGATGTGGTGATTGACTAATAACAGACGCAGTTCCAATTATGTTAATTTATTTCTGATCGTTCTATGGACTTCACTTCGGAGGACTTTGTATTGTATCCTGTGCTTGTAATTATGTAACATTTTTTTAAATATCTTGCTACTCTTATCAACTTCTCGTTAGGTAGGGATATTTTCTTTTTCCTGCCTCCTGCTTTCCTTTCTTGCTTCTCTCTCTCTTACTTTCTCTCTTGTAGGCTTTATCATGAAACATGTTGCAAATTTTAAGGTTAATGGTTGGGAAAGTACCATATTTGTATAGTTTCCTGGTCTTTTGTGAAAATTTATAAAGATGTTGATTAGCTTCAATACATTTGCTTTCAAAATTTATTATGCTTTTCTCTTGTTTTCTGTGACGTGAAAATGGGAACTAATATTTATTGGACATAACTGAATTATAACATCAAAACATTTACGAGATTTTTTATTTATCTGGCATGTCTGCTTGCGTATCGAGCCGTTATCTACATTATCGGCCATTGTTAGAACTGCTGCCTAACTGTGGAATTTACCATCAGCATTTAATTCAAAACTATATCCCTAATTGTCACGCATTTGCTGGACTAATGTGATTCGCTGAATTGCCGTTTGATTTCTGCGCGCCTTCGTGGTGCGGGCTTTGAATCATGGGAATTTTGCCACTTCCGCCTTCTCTGTGAGAGAGACCAGTCGGGCTCTGGTGGTTGAGTATTCAACATGGCTACGTTAAGCCGAGCTGCTGAAATGGCATTGTTGCGGGATCGCAGCGCTTTAATAATGGAGCTTGACTCTGGAGGATAACTTCGACAACCTCAGGGCTATGCCCTTAAATTTTTTTAATATTTATCAGTGTGCTCCAGCCTTAATTCCTTGTTATTGTTGTAAGAAGAAACCTTCATATGAGTGTTTACCGTTAACTAGATGGGATGTGCAAAATGTGTTGTAAGTTGGATATCTTAACTCTACCCAAGTAAGTACTGTAAAGCATAGTTTATTCAAGTGAACTTGTACAGCCAAGGAGCACATCTTCGAAATGTCTGTTGGTTAATCAAAAGCTGTAAACGTCTGGTAACAAAATTTACTGTAACGGATAGGATTTAAATTTGTAAAAGTATGTAACAAAATTTTACGGGAACTTGGAATCGCTAGGTATGCGTGTATGAGGCTGTAGTTCGTGGGTGTTGTTTAAATTTACTGTGTTGTGGTTCGTACCTTGTTTGCCTACTCATTCTTGGTGGTTTTTATTATCATTATTATTATTATTGTCGATATTATTATTATTATTCAGTTCATTTAATTATATTTACCTCCCTAATTTTCTACGTTGTTCGTATTTACCTGTTACTATTGCCTCTACTTGGTTATTATTTAGATGTGATCGTTATTTGCATTGTTGGGACTTAAATTAAATGACACCTCATATATGCATCCTGGTGTGATCCAAAGGCGCCTCCATTCTAAATTATTTAGGCAGTTGGCATACTGTTTACCAAAAGTAAATGTAATTTCGTATTGTAACCCATGGGGGTAATGAAAAAATTTATTATGATTTTAATAAGTTTGAGTCTGTAAAAGATTGAAATTTGCTGGTCGATATTGAACTTTAAATATGCCAAATTCCTTACGTTTGCCTGTCTCATTCTGCTCTTGGTTTGCGGCTTCTTGCCATTGTTATTATTGCATGATGGTCACCGCTTTCTTATCTTATCTGATGACACGTTATTTATTTTGGTGGCATTGATGATTATGATGAGATGATGGCTTGGCGTCTGTAAATGTCAGTCCTGGGGTGTGCTCCGAGTTCTATTATTATGTGGGAACGCATTATGTATCTTTTCCATTGATATTTCCTAATTTGGTTGGGATAGTTACCCACCTTGTTTTATTATTATTTAATTGGTTTCCTTTAATTATGTAGTTTTTTTATTCGCGGTTGGAGCCACTGATTTTTAATTGTACGCTATTGTGTGTGTTTTTCTTGTGAGTGTATCCTCTGACCTGTTTGTAGTGTAACAAATTTCAATTTTAAACAGAATTTATATCGCGGGCCCGCATATCGGTTGCAACCTAATTTTAAATAAATTTTTAATATTTCTGTACGTCAGGTAACAAGTTAGTTATGAATTTTCAAACCTTAATTTTGGTGGAAGCCTATGTTTAATGTGAGCTTCATTTCACCTTGATTTCCATATTATTTTAAAATCCTGTTTCTCTCTTTTAGTTTAATTGTATTTTGATTTTTCTAAGAAAAAGGAATATATCTATTTTTAACTGTTCTTATATTATACCGATTTTCAAATTTTATTTACTAAGTAAATTTTCCTTACTTAAAACTTTAATCTGATCTTTCATTTGGTAGTTAGCAATGTTTACCTGGGAACCTATCAACGTTTATGTAAGACCCTGGCCTTTTTCCTTTATGCTTATGTCCTCCACGCTTCATATTTTGTACTACTGCCCTTATACGGTAAGTATTGTGCTGGTTTTCATTTTGATGTTTAGTGTTCTTTTAGAATGGTTGCATTTTCTAATCTTGACCTATCATGTTCCTGATTTGACAACTCAGTTATTCTATGCTCGTATGCACGGTTTCAACTGCGCTATCTTTTTACTAGGGCGAGAGTGCAATCTGTCTTGCTTTCTCGAAACTACCATTATTACCACGGCCTATGCTACCCATCTGACGTAACTGGATGGTGCGAACTGTATGAACATACTCATGTTGGAACTTCACGGTGCTATGAACTCCCTCCTCCTCTCCTTGTAAAATTTTGTAGCCGGTTAAAAAAGGATGAGCTGCTCGCATCAAGGAAGAATAAATCAACACTAAGCTCTAAAGATTTAGGTATCCAAGCAGCTAACCAAGCTGTATATATCAATGAACATCTGACATTGGAGAATAAATATCTCCATAAGATGGCCAGGGACCTACGACGATATGGATATAAATATATTTGGACAAGGGACTACAAAATCTACGTAAGAAGGACTGAAAACCATCGATCAGTGCGAATTAGGAGCACTGATGATATTAGAAAGTTGCAGAGCGAAGATACAAGGGTAACGGCACAGCCAAGATATCATACCAACACTCGTTAATGGCAGTACCTAAGTGTTACATCAAATATTCCATTTTCCATTAGGCTGTTATGGAATTCAATACGATTCCAAAAATATTTTTTTACAGAACATCAGTACATATACAGTTGCTTCTCACCTGGACGGAAACAGCTCTACTGGTTCGTCAAAATCTTACAGTGCGGTTAGGTGCTTGTACCTAAACAGCAGGGGTATCCGAAACAAACTTGAGGAAATAGAAATTCTTTTGCGCATTATAGGTCAGGTAGATATATTGATTGCGACGGAAACCTGGGTAAAAAGTGAGGAGGCAAAATACTATAATATACTGTACCATTTCATTGCCCTAAATATAAAATTTTTATAAAAAAAATAACAGGGAATTGAAATCGTCATTTGCCGAGAATAGCGGTAAAGTTCCGTAAATCGTGCGGCAGAAAGTTCGAAGTAATGAAATACAGACTAATGGAATCCATGTGGCCGCTAACATAAGGGAAAATATACAGGCAAATGGAATCCAGGTAACCGTGATATAAGAAAAGTTCACTATAAACCAACAGTAGGAACATTCGAAGATCGTAAAAAGGAAGAATATACACAGAAGATTTTAAGAAGCTACTATATAAAGAAATAGCAGATTTTAGAGAGAAGATACTAAAATTATCGGAAGAATTAACAAAAATACGAAGTCCAAATGCCATATTTCTCGTAAAGATATAGGGTCATAGGCAAATTACACTGCATGAAATGAAGAAGACGACTGAACGGAAAGCAGGGTTGAACTGAGGATCGATGAAAGTTTATTGAAAAAGATTTCTATGAAAATGATATCTTGAAGCATTTTAACATTAATCTGACAGTATTTAAGCCACCATTCGTGTCGTTAAAACTGCAATAGTTGAATTTACGTCATCATCTTCTCCTCATAAGAACCTAAAGAATATAAGAAGGCTTTATAACTATGGAGACCGTGGAATTAATGTTATATTTGTCTATGTTGTTCATGCATGTACGTGAAAACGCTGTGATGGCCTGCTAGATGGAGATGGGATTGGCGACAGACGGGAACCGAACCGGCCTTGCCCGACAACACAAGTCCAGCGATCAAGACTCGGAGATGCCGCAGATATAAACCAGAGATGATCGCCACCTAAGAGGACGAAATTACAGCAGTCCCAGCCCAAAACACAGGCAGAAGAAGATAAGTTTAAAAGCTGTATTTTTCAAAAGTAGATATTTGTGTAGTATCATGTAATAATTTGTTGGTTGTGTTGATGTAAGGAATGGATCGATGTATCTTCGAGATATGACTTATAACGATAGTTTCATCGCGAACGTATTGATAGTGCTGTTCAGATGAAGGTGTTTGGTAATCTTCAAAAGCAGATAAGAACTTCCATATGTAGGAAATGTCGCATTCGCCAATGAAGCACAATAATAACGTCTTGTCAGTCGATTTTCAAAGAGTTATGCCATAATCAAGCCGTTCAAATGTACTTGGAGTAAGTAAATACCGGTAATGCATATCGAATCGTAGGTTACCAAGATCATCATTAATACCAACTTATTGTCAAACGTGAGTAAATATGGGTTATATTTATATATATATTTTGACAAATCAAGTGCATATTGTCAGAAATAGATGTTGTCGATCCATAATATTGTAATTTCATTGGGATATGGAATTATTCAAATCGAGCGTTACATTGAATAGATCAAATGAAGTTTATGTATGCGGTGATGTAAGGATATGATGGAAATATGAGATAGGGAGTGCGAATAATAAATAATAGATATCCTTGAATATTTGTTTGGGGAATGATAATAAATGGAAGGTCGTTTGAGGAAAGAATCTCACGTATAAGTAATTAATGAGAGTGTATGTAACGTAGTGTAGAATTAAGGTTTTATTTAATGCTTAAAGCGACGTAACCTCGAATAATCTATATGTGACGTATTGGCAAATTGAAGATGGGTTTACAGGACGTTAATGAAGTATGGTCATGGGAAATTAATCTCAATTAACCTACAACTCAGGCTATTATGGCAACCTCAAAGAAAATTTCCACATCCTATTTGATATTTAAGTTGATTTAAGCTGAAACACTAGATTAGTGTCGGCAGGTATGAAATTAGTGTCATCGTAATGTTAGCTAATCACTATTAATGGCTTAGGAACTGTCATGTAAGGTATTCCTTGACTTATTGCAAACATATAATTGAATTTATTAAGCGGTGCGACATATTATAACCTGAATGCAAAGGTGTTGAGTCTATCTTGAAGATTTTACAGGTTTCATAGGAATATTTTCATCATATCTAGTCATGAATAATGATATATATATATATGCGTGTGTGTGTGTGTTTATATATATATTAACGTAGGTAGCTATTACGAGCTACAGTCATGAAACATTTCTTATTCTGCGTGTGTTTTCTGAAAGATAAAGTTAGTTGAAGAGCCCAGACAGATAATTAAGCTTACTTACCAAAAGTTAAAAAAAACAGAAAAAAAATATTCTCGGATTCTTAAGTTTGAAACTTTGTAAAATATCAATAACCGAAACTGGATGTATGTCAGAACTCGACATTCTGCTGGAGCTTAACAGTAGAATCTTATATTTCACGAGAATTTGACTTTATTCATAAAAGAGTTTCATTTTTATTTTACTCTTGTTGTGTCATTTACACAATTTCAAGCTAATTCATTAATCTAATTAATTTCTAAATGTCAATATAAAGAACTATACAATTATAATTTTTTTAATAAGAGAATGAGAATATGAAGATAGATTGTAATTCATAATAAGTCAGGATGAATTCATCGAACAATCTTAATCCATGAACAATTTTAGGAGAAGATTTATTTGGTAGGATGAGACCATAGGCAATAATGAGGTAGTTTTTGATTAATGATCATGGACTTCAAGGACGATTTCAAGATTTTTTTGTTTGGATGAAATACCAATGTGCATACAAAATATTTAGAAAACATTTAGCTCATCTGAAAATATGATATAATTTTGAATAAATATTAATAATTTAGAATTTAAGTGATTTTATATTATTTATAGATTATAAGATTAATTTAAGGTAATATCTTACCTGATGATGGTAATTAATTGAGTTTGAAACCGAGTCTTCATGACCAAATATTCCAATCGATGTTCGCATATAATGAAAGGTAGAGAGGGTAATCCCAGTCGGATTCACGGTAAAAAAAATGCTGATGTAACTTATTCCCTGAGATATTGTTTGAACATTGAATTTTCTTGATTGCTGAGGAGGACCGAAAGGTGAGATAGGCACTGTAGCACGGCTCTAGATAAATAGTCACCCATAAGAACGGTGCAAGAAAAAACTTGTTACCCACTCGTAGAGCTCGAAAGGAGAAAGACGCCGCGGGACTAAGCGTTCGATTAAGGAAAAAGGTAGTTGCCCACTCATGGCAAGAAAATTTTTCCCTAGTTCGGCTCAATACCAAATTATAGAAGCATCTTTTCACACAGAGACGACAAAGCTGGAGGTGGCTTAGGTATTTACATTTCCCACTGTTGGAAAGTAAATGTGAATAAATTTATTACTAGTAAATATAAAAGTATTGATTTAATTGCAGGATATAACTCAAATAGGAAAAATGCCACACCATTTCTAGCATCCCTCGAAAAATTTCTGAGTAAAACAACTAAACATTTATGCCTATTTTGGGTGACACGGATATTGATATCTTAACTAGTGACCAACTAAAAAGAAAATGCATGAACCTGCTTTCTTGCTATGATTTCAAGCAATGCAATACTGTATATCCAACACGAACATGTGATACCACAAGCACTTTAATAGATCATGTGTCTATAAATAATTCTGGAATATATTATTATTTTTCAAATGTTGGTAGCTATATAAGTGACCATAATATATTACTATTGATATTGTGCCATTTCACTGTTACGTAAAGTTCCGTCCGTAAGAAGAACAAAGATGGAGTCCAAATCTCCGAGAATAGTTAACGTCAAAATGTCTGACGATACCGCGAGCGAAAGCAACAGTATTCATCTCAGGCGCTTGTAGAAAGAATTTAGATACAGAAGGCAGTGGAAAAGAAGAAATGTGAAGATTGTTACTAACAATTATTGAGAAAATAGGAAAACAAAATTGGAAGAGCTACTTTTAATCAGAGTCGAGTACGGAAAGCGACAGCGTCAGTATTAAAGGAAGGTATCAACAAGAAATCGTTCCAGCAGAAACAAGGAGCAGATTTATTGGTAGCCGCGTCGCAGATCAAACAGAAGATTTTTAATTTCGTTCCGCGAACTTTAGATACGTGGAAACTCAAGCATCAACCACGACAAGCTTACGTCACTGCAGTCTTTGCTGACGTGTTACTTGATATCCAAGTTAAAGAACTGAAGAAGTGGGATTCCTATATTAACTTTTGGAAGAGATAAATAAGCAAAATCTGTTCGTTTTGTGTCGTAGAATCACATTACCCCAAGATTATTATTTGTCGAGTATATCAACTCTTTCAAGGAGAACAATCTTTCGCATTAAGCAGATTATATCAGAGCTATTCCATGATGACGACGCTAATTGATTCTGTCTGTTATTCTAGTCCAACTAGTCCAGAAATGAGCAAGATGTTCTAAGAAGATGATAGGCCAGACTGCCCAAATGGGTGTTGTCAGATGACGTTGCCTGCCGAGAGATGACTAAGCCCAGAGGAGAATTATGCGAGAATTCCCCGTTCGCATAGGGAAATAAACGGAGGCGTGTCCCTATGTCCTGTCAGCTGGACATAAGCCGACGACTGGAGCTGCTGAATTCAGATAAGTCTTGTTTTTAAATTAATGTATTGATGCTTAATATTCATATTTGAATTTAATACAATTTGCTAAGTTATTCCGTGCGAAATAATGAAAACGACGAAAGTTGTATACGATGAATTAGATCAAAGGTGGTTAGGTAATCTTCGTATTCTGACTGACAAGTCCATAGATAGGTGGTCAATCAGTGATGAAAGCCTACGTTCGAAAAGTGATCCGGGTAATGTGAAATGCCGAGTTCGTTAAGGTGACAGTAAATTGTGTACTATGTCAAAGATATATTTAGGTACGTGTGTATGTTGGTTATGACCAAAGAATGTCAAGTTAGGGACCAGCAGTAGGATATGCTTGCCAAATAGATAGAGGTGTTTACAATAATTTAAGGTTATGACGGAATTAAGGTCATAATGTCGTGAGATATGTCCATAAGCCGTGATTGAAATAATAAATGCTACAATTGAGAAAGAATGGATACGTATTTGGTAAATGAGACGTGTTATGTGTTAGGAGTGAAATAATGATTATTTTAAGAGTGGTTGATATGAGATTGATAATTTAGAATGATGGTAGTTATTGATTCTTCACGAATATGAGCATGGTGATGTAGTAGTGGACTTAATGGTTTCAAATTGAGCTTTTACTAAGTGGTAATGAATATGCCGTATTTCTATTTACTATTTCTCTTACGAGCAAGCATGAATAAGTTGATATATGATCGAAGTGACACCTGTTCACTAGCGAGCATCCTTGAAAGTACCGATGAGGCCTCAATTAGGGGGATGAAATCGAGCATATTCACAACGTCACAGCTATTTTTCTAATCCTGATCTATTCTCAGGCGAAAGGAAATGTAGTATTAGGTAACATCCTATCACGGATGGCTGACTGTAGGTGTATGAATTGTTATCTTATGGTCGAGTCTTCGCACAATGTAGACCACACTGGCTAGTATAGTTTAGATGAAACTAGTAGAGTAGTCGTTAGATAATATATGAAATCGCACGTGTACTCAGTCAGAGTAATGAGAAGATTCAGATTAAGAATAGTATGTTGAAGCTTTCTGGGACTTGTTGAACCATTTATTAAAAATTACATTAATTTAGAAGAAGACTTATCAATATTCACGCAGTAAAGGAAGAAGCATGAATATTCAGAATTGTAAACCAGCTGTTTGTGAAAATGTTAGGGAACTATCCTCCCAAGTCCATTTTTATGGGTATCTATCACTAGGGAGTGTGAAAGATAGGAATGATCATATGTCAGCAAACTACTATGAGCTCGGAGTAAGAGCAAGTAATTAATTCGAAGGCTTTAAAAGGTAGTAGGGGAGAATTCCGATTCCAATTCATGAGATGTAGTTCTAGGCCTAAAATGCGTCCTGAATATTTCTAAACCACCCTCAGTCTACAGTTTAGCTTATAATGTATTATATTGTAAATATTTCTCTTTGCTAGGGTGCACCCAAAGATATTTTAACTTAGTTACTCCAATTTAATAATTTCAACTTAATATTTGATCTAGTCATTTCTTTTTAATATAATATGGTGAATTCGACATTTTATGACTTATATTGTTTTTATTTTGACAGTCACGAGCAAAGGTTTAATACCGTTTAGTTAAATATTCTGTTACACGTACTTTAATGATTTGTCGTTGATTTCATTCCTTCCCTGATTATTTAGTCAGTTAAGACTCAAGCACTTGGTGCATTTAAAATTCAATATCCTCATTCAAAGATACTTAATTCAAATAGCATTTTTATGTTAAGCATAGCTGATGCCGGACATGTCAATTACCGGCAGATTTAAGGTGAACATCGCTTATATATGTTTTGCCCGATACTGTCATTTCCTCAATTTCCTCTCACGCCACAAATGATGATACGTTAACCAAAGAATGTTAGAAGTGAAGGAGGCTAAGAGAAGAATTAAATGATTTATTATACATTCGGGTAGAAGAAGTAGATAGATTTAAGAAAATTAAAGCAAATCTCGCCAAAGATGGATGGGATATTCAGGTGAAACATGCAGATTCCTCGATTAGAAATTCTTTTAGGGAGGGTAGCATAGTGTTCAAACGTTGGATTGGAACAAGTGTGTAATAAATGAGATGTGTAAAACTTAAATCCTTCTTTCAATGTGTATCGTAGCGTAGCGACTTAGATTTAAGTGAGTAAATGCTGCAACATTTTGGTAGCGTAAGGAATTCTAATAAGCAACGTATAAGAGCTGTACTTAGGTGTAATTTAGGATTTCTTTGACTCAGTATGACATGCTTTTCTCATATTCGGAACTCATAGCCAAAATGATGGATTATGTTAGCCAGGATGATCGAAGTTAGGCTAGCCTGGATTTTATGCGTCCTCTCATGGAGACAGGGACGGCGCAATATTCTTTTGCCAAATTCTAAATCTCCATCACAATCGCTTTAACTGAAAACGCTGAAAGCAACTAATGTAGACCGAAAAGATGATAGACCTGAAAGTAGTAATATCACTGAACATAACACAAAAGTCATAAACAACACTACTAGTAGGATTGACATAATATATAATTCCTTTTTTGACCAACTACCCCTTAGTACACAAAGACAGAAAGCACAAAGCCATCGAACACAAAGAACTGGTAGCTCGCCATGGATATCTTCTGAACTTCTCAACCTTATTAAGCGACGTGACATTTTACATGCGAAACTTAAAAACCCCACCCTAAAGAATAACATCAATCTCAATCAGGAATATCGCAGGTGTAGAAACAATGTAACAAATCTAAAAAGGAGCTTTAAAAATATTACACTGAAAAATTTAGAATTCATAACAAGAACCCAAAGGAAAGATGGAAAATAATCAATGAAATCATACATAACAGAAAAACAACAAAAGGCGAGAATTATTAAATTTTTTCAAATATTGCTAAAACCCTGGCTTCAGCAATCCCTCCCCAGAGCACTGAAACACGTGGGGTTCCTAATTACTTGAACTCATTTTACCTATATCCAACTGATGAAACAGAAGTAAGATCTATAATATCAAACCTAAAAACAAGAGTAGCTGTGAGCAGGATGGTATAACTGCCAACTTTCTAAAAGAATTCCAGGATTCTTTAAGTGGAATGCTAACAGAGATCATTAACGAATCCATGGCATCTGGTACATTACCTAGTGAGCTAAAAGTAGCTAAAGTACTTCCTGTCTTCAAGGGTGGGGATGGGAGGAATCCTAGTAACTATAGGCCTATCTGCATTCCTTCCATAATCTACAAAATATTAGGAACTATTGTTAAAAAGAGACTTCTCACTTTTTTAAACAAAAATCATTTCTTTTGCAATGCATAATATGGCTTTCGTGAGAACTCTAACAATGAAATAGCAACCGTAGATCTCATAACGGTTGCAAGAGTTAATAGGGTCAATTATTTTAATAATTTTGCTGGTGGGTTGTTTATAGACCTAAAGAAGGCCTTTGATACAGTGGACCATGAAAGGCTGTTAGCTAAATTAGAGAGAGCAGGAGTTCGCGGAGTTGCTTTGAAGTGGTTTGATAATTATCTGTCTGATAGAAAACAGTATGTAGTTCTGAATATCTGTAGGAGCTCAGCAATTAGGATAACCCATGGCATTCCACAAGGGTCGGTATTAGGGCCGATACTCTTTCTAGTCTACATCAACGACATTGCAACTTTCCGTTTGAAAGGACGTATCACACTATATGCCGACGACACAAACTTGTTCTGTACTGGTTGCAATATAGACTCCATTGTCAAAGATATGCAGGAAGACCTCAATACTCTGTGCTTTTGGTTTCAAGCAAATAAATTAACAATTAATGTGCAAAAGACTAATTATATGATAATGACAAAACAAGGTCAGAATGAAATCCCACACGGTAAAATATATATGCATAATACTGAAATAAAACTAGTTAGTACTGGCAAATATCTTGTGTTGGTGATTGATATAAACTTGAACTGGACAGACCATGTTGAATACATTACTAAAAGATTAGATCTGTTGCAGGAATTTTAAAGAAACTTAGTTATCTTATCCCACAACAGGTTCTATAACAGATCTACTACTCTTTAATTCATAGTCACCTACAATATTTGAATGTAATCTGGATGCGCTGTAAGAAGTCTGACTTGAATGAGCTAATGGTAGTACACAATAGAGCTGTTAGAAATATACTTAATCTTCCCTACTTAACGCCAATAAAATATCTATATCTAAGTGCTAAAATGCCACCCCTAAGCATAAGTACAAAATTCAATACAGCTGTACACATGTATAAAATAAAACATACGTTTATACACCACAACACTACATATACTCTGAATTCTGACAACCGTCAATATAGTACTAGGCACGCAAATGACTTTGCTTATAAAATATTCGCTCTTATAGATATGGTATAAACAGCTTGAAGTTCTCTGCAATCCAGTTATTTAATAACACCCCTGTTGAGGTAAAAATAGCACCAACTTTGGCAAAATTCAAACAAAGAGTCAAGCATTATTTTTGGGAAAGGTACAGTGCTGTTTAAATGAAAATATGAGTTGTCATTTAAGACATTCTCACAAACAATTTGCAAACTGTCCGGAATTATTCTTGTACCTCTGCAAGTTTTATGTTATGTAAATGTAAATACTCTGTAATCTGTTCTCGTACCTCTGCAACTCTGTGTTATGTATATGCACTGTAATTATTCTGTAATCAATTCTTGTACGTCTGCAACTTTTATCTTATGTAATTGTAAATAATCTGAAATCTATTCTTGTACTTCTGCAACTCTTATGTTATGTACAGTAAATGAAAATACTTTGTAATCTATTCGTGTACCTTTGCAACTTTCATGTTATGTAAATGTAAATACAGTCAGAAATAATTCTCTGTAATCCTCATATTGATGATGTACATATTTTATATATTGTATGTGTTTATATGCTCAACCATTTACTAATAATCTTATATACGAAAACTATATTTTGATGCGTAAGTGCCTTCCAGTACGTAATGTCCTGTACAATTCCTATGTATGAGCCTGCAGGCTCGTTGGAATTAATTGAAATAAATGAATTATATGGAACCTTGCTCTATTATTATTATTATTATTATTATTATTATTATTATTATTATTATTATTATTATTATCATTATCATTATTATTATTATTATTATTATTATTATTATTATTATTATTATTATTATTATTATTATTATTATTTATCTACCGCTACAAGAGTTAGATTAACTTGGAACGTTCATGGTTGATAAATGTGTGCATATTAAGACAATTTTCAGATTGACTAATAAAACACTCAGTCTACTGAAACAAACGATTTCATAATAGTACCTTAAAATACGTGTTTATTGACATTTTATTGAACTTTTAATACGGCTAAACGTTCATCGCGAGTGTAAGATTGTGCCGCATTCGACGCTTTATAATACTACGGCTATCGGAACTTATAAATATTCACGAGTTAGCACATTGCACTATTTTGAATAAACTTTTGGTCTTCGTGTGAAATACTTGTAAATATATTAGAACTGTGCTTTTTATACAAACAGTGATTCCAATCAAATGAGATTTAATAATTTCACTGCCAGAGGTTAGACATTGTACGAGTGCACTTAATAAAAATACTGTGCTCATCTTACGATTCTCAAATATTTGTTATGCTAGATAGGACACTCACAAATAATTACAGTCAGTTGGACTTTCTCGTGTCCATAAATGTAACAGTAACGCGTAAAATCATGACCGAATGCCTATTTTCTTAAATCATCATATCTACCTGCTGTTATCTCGAGTCAACGTGGCAGTTGGAACGTGGTTTCTACGCGGGATATGGAACGTGGTTTCTACACAGGATATAGAATGTGGTTTCTACGTGTGAGTTGAATGTGGTACCATGGGGATGACATCACGACACCGGCTGCCTATGGTTTCAACTTGCTGTTCACTGAAACGCATCTATCTACATTCCAATCCTGAGTTAAGATTCCGCCAGACTAACTTTCTTACAAGTGGAACATTAGAATCAGTGACTTCGTTGGCAGTTTTACAAATAATTAACTGATGCTAACTGGAAATTTTATTACTCATGCCATATTCTCTAGGTATTAAATATCAATCCTCAAAGAGATTATAGGACAGAACTCAATAAGAAAATTAATTTCAAGGCCTTTTTTTCAAGGTGTTAAGTTATTTAGAAACACTTTAGAAGAAGTTCATACATATTTCAAGTGAAGAAATACTTGTTTGAAACGAAATAATTTTCATGATACTGTATAGGATTTTGGGCTTATGCCGTGTCAAGAAAATAAGGTGAAATTCGTTACGTTTCGCAGAGAACTGTGGATGCGTCATCAGAAGAAAATCTAGATCTTCTCACTCCACCGCAGAGTCCAGATCTCAATCCCAGAGAGAAAATCTCGATGACGCAGGGCACAGTTCTCTGCGAAACGTAAAGAATTTCACCTCATTTCCTTGACACGATATAAGCCCAAACGCCTATATAGTATCATGTCCATAAGTACGGGCCGTGAAAGCATCAATGGAGAAATAATTTTCATATTTACATTATTTAGATAAACTTTAGGAAGAACTTCATGAACATTACAAATGAAGAAATAATTATTTTGGAAATGAAATAATATTCATTTAATGTTAGAATGTAGGAAACGACTCTGATATTATGATATACATTCGTTGCCATTGATTTAATCTCAAATATCAAGACGACATGTAATCTCTTCATACCGGTAATATATTTTGCTTTAATCAAATATTTCGGGCCAGAAATATTAGGAGATATACACGTCAAATTAATTGAGATTAATAATTTAAATTTTTAAACTAATATATTATTTCGCTCAGCATATACCTCTGTCTGTACCTGCTCCATAAGAACCGTCAACCCCTAAGTGTGAATCTCATGCCTTCATCCCTGACCATTTCTCGGTACAATATGTATGGCCACAATGCATAGACCTGGCAAAGAGGACCGCCACACGGCAGTTCTCTTCTTAATTGCTCTCAGCTTCTTGGGAGTTCGGGAAGCTAGCAACTCCGATTTCCAGGATGCAACGATGGTTCGACGTAGATGAGAACATATATTCGTAACAGGTACAGGTACGTACAGCCCTGGCATTGCCCTGCATGGCTAAGTGCGGCATAAGGTGGCCCCACATAATGCCACTCTTAAATATCAGGAACGACCATCTTGCTGCACATGCTGGACAGTGTCCAAGATGAGAAACCTGACCAGACTACCTCCAAACGCATTGCCGAATATCGTCAGGTAAAAGGCTTACGCGACAATCATCGACGAAAAGGACCTTGTCAGTTCTGAAGAAAGAATTCAGCATAATGCTGTACTGTCTAGAGCTTGGTCTTGAGAGTGAAGTAGTGCTTTTTTGCTGCTTGTTTAACATCCTAGTAACACATGAAAGGTTTTTGGAGAGGGGATGATGGGAAAGGGCTATAATTGGGAAGGTAGCGGCTGTGGCCTTAACAAAGGTACAGCCCCAGCGTTTTGCATGGTATGAAGATGGGAAACCACAGAAAACCATCTTCAACACCGCTGACACTGGGATTCAAGCCCATTATCTCCTGAATGCAAGCTCATATATATGTGCAGCAAAGTCCAAATTTTTCATGGTTATGTAGCGTAAGTGCCGCTGTGTGTTCTTGAAATCTGATGTTAAATCCTCTTCGAGTTTGTCCAATTAAAACAAGTTTATTCCATTTGAATTTATTGAACTGAAAGTGGTAGAATCTGATCCAAGTTGTTTATAGTTGAGAAGCTGATGAATATCTTCTGCTTCTTGAGGGCTCTGGCTATTTGGTATGTTAATTTTCCAATGAATGGTATGATATGACACTGCATGTCTGTTGTTGGTGTTCACTTATTTGTATTGGGTAGTTTCAAGTAACATCAGCCTAGTATCATAACATGAATACACAACCCAGTCCAATTTTTGCCATCTCAATGAACCTGATGAATCCATGAGTTGAGCACAGATTTAATTCTCCCTCCAAGACTAAATGAAGTAACATATTTAACACACATATTTTTTGCCGACGCAAGGATGGGAAAGGGCTAGTATTGGGAAGAGGGTGGCCATTGCCTTAATTAAGCTCCAGCCGCAGCATTTGCCTCGGTGTGAAAATGGGAAACCACCACCACCACCACCACCACCACCTATAAAGAGAATTTTTGAATTTTTTTGCTAGGGGCTTTACGTCGCACCGACACAGATAGGTCTTATGGCGACGATGGGATAGGAAAGGCCTAGGAGTTGGAAGGAAGCGGCCGTGGCCTTAATTAAGGTACAGCCTGGTGTGAAAATGGGAAACCACGGAAAACCATTTTCAGGGCTGTCGATAGTAGGACTCGAACCTACTATTTCCCGGATGCAGGCTCACGGCCGCGCGCCTCTACACGCACGGCTAACTCGCCCGGTAATTTTTGAATTTGTTCTGCCTTCATAACAATTCAGAATTACATACTGTAATTAGATAAAAATAGTAATAGATGTTCATAGCTCAACTAAGAAAATATCACAGTTTTCTGAATGAAAGTTCACAGGTGCGCGACCCTAACCGCATGGCCAACTCGCTCGGTAAGATTTTATTATTTCGTAAACAATTAATTCAGTCATGGACAAGGCCTACATAAAAATATTTTACGGCTCTGTAAGCTATAAAAAATGCTTATTGTATGCTATCTTCTGCCAATAGACATATGCTTCCACAAACTATTCTGCAGACCTAGTAAAGATCTAAATAATTTATTTTTGCTCTATTTGCACTAATTTGGGAATGTCAGAAATTTATCCAACCAGCTATATCTTTTCTTTACTATATGCGTCCCCTTTTAATTATCTTATTAGTATACAGCCTAGTTCATGAGAATTCTGAAAGACATCGGTCCCTCTCCCTAAACGGGGGTAATATAACGAGATGTGTTTATGGGCTAGAAGACAGTAGGAATCGTGAGCACCACTATCAGTTCAATATGGGTTCCTCGAATGAACCTATAAAACGAGTACAGATACGCAGAACGCGTACTTTAAAGCAGGAGGTGGACGCACGGTACTGTATAGGCTGGGAAGTGGGCGCCGTAAGTCAAGTGTCGCAGTAACTTACATAGCAAGCGGATGGGGAGATATGTGATAGTGGACATTGCTCAAGGTAGGAGGTTCGAATCCCACATAAGAATTTTTAACAGCCAGTTGCCTGGGATATTGTAAGGTTGCATACTGATAGCTTCCAATGACTGATTTGTTTTATTTGACCCTGTAAAATACCGTATGTATCGTTGCATTGGGTATGGCGTTGGGTTGGACGAGGATGAGGATATAGTCTGTAGTCAGTTAGCGGCGTCGTACATATTCCAAGTTTCGTATACCCCATTGGAACGATAAAAAATGCGATGGCAGGTTAAGTATGTGGCTGCGCGAACTCCCAGCCTTCTACGCAATTCACAACACAAAGTTTATTCGCTGCCTTTAGATGTATTCCAACGACAAGTATGTATATATGCTACTTATCTATGGAGAAGCTAGACAGAGTACATACCAGGCACAACGCCTGTACCAAGAACGCTATCCGGATAGATGACAACCGCTAGGCATGATATTTCGGAGTGTGGAAAGACGCCTGGGGGATACTGCATCCCTGGGAAGGACACCTTTCCTTACCTATGGCGCGACGGCCCGTTTTCGGGTCATGGCCTCCCCAGTTGCTTTCCGCCAAACTTTTCGATCTCGCGCAACAACTCTCCAATTCCGGATCTTGAGGATGTGTGCCGCGTCCTGATGTACACCATCTTCCCATCTGTTACGTGGCCTTACACAGCCCTTCCTCCTCCAAAGTCTCCTAAGAATACCTTCTTTGGGATTCGGTGTTCTTCCATCCTATTTTGATGACCTGCCCATTTAAGTCCCTTAATTCGAATGACACACGGCAAGGGTGCCTCCCCATACAGGGAATATAGTTCATTATTATATCTAATTCTCCATTCTCCTTGTACGCATATCGGTCCATAAATTCTCCTCAGGATTTTCCTTTCTCCACAGCCTTCTTTGGGTGGGTCCACGTATCACTGCCATACATCACTATACTGCGAATAAGGTTTTGTATAGCATAACTTTTAGGCTCTGGTGTATATCTCTACTTCTGAAAAGAGGTAGTACTGCAAAGTATGCTCTATTGGCAGCTGTATTTCTATCATTTCCTACTTCTTGTTGGTTAGATGTACGCCAGGATATTTAAACTCATCCACTACCTCCACTTTGGATCCTTCAGGGACAAGTTGGTCACCTGTATACTTCCTTCTCCGAGCCTGCACAATTACCTTCGTCTTTTGCTCATTGATCTTAAGTCCAATCACTTTGCCTTCTCTACTCAAGTCTTCAAATACTTCTTTAACTCCCCCTGTTGTTCTTCCCATCGAATTAATGTCATCAGCATATCCAACTAGTTGAGCTGTTTTGTATAGAAGTGTTCCACTGGTGTCCACCCTTAAAAACGAGTAAAATTTTATAATCAATTATTTCAAATTTATGATTCTGGTGCCAGGATAAATAGAATAAAATGTATCGTTGCACTGGGTATGGTGCTGGGTTGGACGAGGAGATAGTCTGTGGCCAGTTAGCGGCGTCGTACATGTTCCAAGCTTGCCAAGCCATCTTCTTGTTCCAATCCCTGATTCGCTTCGAAGAAACTGCCTACTTGTCTAAATTCTCTCTCTCACCATCGTATTTCTAATAGTTAATTCCACTAGTCGCACCAGCTTTTCTGTTATCTTGAACTCTCTTAATATCTCCATTAATTTATCCCCGTCAATAGAGTCGTATGCTTGTTGAAATTCGAGAAACATCTGTACCACATCTATGCCCCGTTCCCAACACTTGTTTTACTGTAAATATCTGATCAATAGTGGACCTTCCCTTCCTGAAACCTGCCTGGTATTCTCCTAGGATTTCTTCCACCAAGGGTTCTAGTCTCTTCTTCAGGATGGAGGTGAACAGCTTATATACTGTACACAGCAGTGTAATTCCTCTATAATTGTTACATACCAACTTATCCCCTTTCTTGTATATTGGGCATATGATGCCTTTGGGCCAGTCTTCAGGCATTTCTTCTGTATTCTACACACTCACATTTAGATCGTATATACAGTGACTCACATAACACAGGTCTACAAAATGGAACTTTCTAAAAACTGTTTTACTTCTGAAAAGTGGTTATATACAATTGAGTACAGCCATTTAAAAATCATCTTTTTCTCCTATCACATCATGTTTTTTACAAATCGAGAATAAAAACTTCAATGTTAATTACAAAAATACACATATTTTACAAATGCTAATACAGTTTTGATTGAAATACTGGCTGTATTAGTTGGAAATGCAAAATGTTCATTCACTAGAATGCTATTTAATGAATAATAACGTTTTCGTTTGCCTTCCAGTGATCTTTTCTTGGAAATTCTCTTATGAACTGCTGCAGAGTCTTCTCTTTGAAGCATCCAGCAGTAATCCGCTATCATTGATATTGTAATGGTTATAGTGTCCACCATGCCAACTTGCTACGGGCCCGCCTCGTCACCGTATTCGGCTCACCCCCTTACTTCAGCCGCGCCAATCACGTGCAGCACTTGAGTGCTAGGCCAGCCACTCTCGCCTCCGCCCGCGGTCCCGCAGCAGAGAACTACGGAAACGACTGGAAGATTAATCTGGAGTCTTCTATTTCGCGAGGTTCCTGGATCCACCGAACATCCGAACTCTTCCAGAAGGGCTGGCGCAGGTATGTAAGAGCAGTTACTTGCCTGCAATCAGTCAGTGAGAGTTATACGGAGTTAGTAAGAGTGAGTGAGAGCGAGATTGAGTTCGCTGGAGCGCAGTCAGTGATGGCCTGGGAGAGTGCAGCCTGATGGATTATCTGCCTGTTGGAGCCGAGGACTCGTTCCTGTTCCCCTGACGTCGTGTGTGTATGAGTCCCTTGTGGCTGGATGCTGGAGAAGAACCTTGGGTGTTCTGGAGCGGCGAAGAAGGGAACACTGGGTGACGACGTGTGTAGACTGCGAACGGGGTTCGACGGATTGAGTGAACAGCGGATACTATCCCGACCTGCGAGACTGACGTGTAGGCTGTGGACCGTGACAGCGCTAACGAGTGTGACTTAGTGGCTGAGAGAGTGTACTGTAAATAATCGATGACACTCTCTCTCTCTGTGTGTGTGTGTGTGTGTGCGTGTCATTGTAGACGGAACATGAGAAACTAAGAGAGAGAGCGCGAATCGTGTAAGTATGTAACCGTGTACTTGTGTAACTTATAATCTCGGCTATCGTCTGTGTGCGTGTGTAAATCTGTAATTGTAGTGCTAGGTTAATAAATCTTAGAAATAGGACGCTACCAGGTTATGTACTCATTTATTCATGTATTTATCACGCCAAAATGTAACAATATACTCCATCGACTTTGGTACCGTCTTTCCATCTACCGAATGTCCTGATGGGAGCGTTCACATTGTTCCTCGCTCACTGCCCCAAAATTCTCAGGAAATACATCCAAATGTGAAAAAAGAAAGTGCAGCTAAGACTCATGTTGCAACCCATAATTCTGAATTTCTCAAGCATTGTGGCTACTACTTCTGCATAGTTAGGATCTTTGGTGTTTCCTAAAAACTTCTTGGTTACATCTCTAAAGGCACCAGGCTTATTTTTGTTCAGGAGTCATTGTATCTTCAAACTCATCATCTTTCATTAGACTTTTGATTTGTGGTCCTACAGAAATACCTTTCTTTATTTCTGCTTGTGAGAGAAAAGGGAACTTGTTGCAAAGATATTGAAAACAATCGCCCTCTTTGTCAAGAGATTTCACATACTGCTTCATCAGACCCAACTTTATGTGAAGAGGAGGTAATAGTATTTTCTTACGATCCACTAAGCTTTTCTGAACAACATTTTTACATTCTGGAGTCAAGGAGGGTTCGATCAGGCCATTTATCCCCAGACCAATGCTCGTCTCTTGCCCGGCTATCCCATTCACACAAGTGACATGGGAATTACGTATATCCCTGTTGCTGACCTAACAAAACACCGATTACTTAAAGATCCCCACACACCATCCAGTGATGTCTGTTATATTGTATTTTTTTGCTATTTTGCTTTACGTCGCACCGACACAGATATGCCTTTGGCGACGATGGGATAGGAAAGGCCTAGGAATGGGAAGGAAGCGACCACGGCCTTAATTAAGGTACAGCCCCAGCATTTGCCTGGTGTGAAAATGGGAAACCTAGGAAAACCATCTTCAGGGCTGCCAACAGTGGGGCTCGAACCCACTATCTCCCGATTACTGGATACTGGCCGCACTTAAGCGACTGCAGCTATCGAGCTCGGTATATTGTATTTTATCGAAGAGTATCTTCAAGTTATCATAATTCTCTTTTAAGTGGACTGAGTGAGCTATTGGAATTGAAGCCAACTGGTTGCCATTGTTCAGTAACACAGTTCATACTTCTCTTACTAGAGTCAATGAAAAACCTCCAATCATTTGGGTCATACGTGGCAGCACCTACCTTGTTTACTGAGCCTGGAACGTTGTTGCAATAAACCAGTCTCTCTTCATGACTAAATTACTGCGCAATATCCTTTTATCTATTTCTGTAGAAAGTCACTGAAGTACCATCAGAAAGAAGATTTTGTTCTTTTAACCTGGAAGTTAAGAGTTCAGCTGCATCTTTGGGGAGGTTCAAATCTCTTATTAAGTCATTCAACATGGATTGTGTGAAGAGTACTGGTACATAAGGTTTTTCAGGGGTACAGTTACTGTCAGATGTTTCACTACTTGAAGAATCAGAAACTTCAATATCGTCTTTAGGATGTGTGAGAAATGGAATATCAGGGCCATGAGGCACTAGTCTCCTAGCAGATTCAACATGCATGAGGTATGTTACGCCTTTTTTATTCTTAGCATTGACACCTTTGATCTTACAAGTACAAAAGTAGCAGTCATTGGTGTGGTTTTTGGGTTCACGCCAAACCATCGGTATACCAAAACGAAGCGCTTTTTGTCCAATTTATCAAATCTTCAACACAAATGCTGCACACTGTACGAGGCTCCCATGACTTGTTTTGATCTCCTAACTTTATTCCAAAATAAGCATTATAAGCTTTAGCGACAAATGAGGTTAATTTTGTATCGGCTTTTTCACTACAAAACTACCACAAATGAAACAAAACACATTTGGATTGTTCAAACACTGTCGCCTTTCTATACTCACAGAAACTGACAATAAATGCACACGTATTCAAAGTAAACTTCTTCGTTTGGGAATCTAGCTGGTCACTTCAATTGAATTCACATCACAAAGCATTTAAGTGCTGCCATCTGGCAAAGAGTTTAACAACATTCTGCAGTGCTACCACCACATGTTTTAGGTCCAATAAATAGCATTCCTGAAACAAAAAAAAAATATTTTAAAACTAAAAGATAGTGTGTAGTATGCAATAACGCTACTAAGACAAAAATAAAACTAAGACTAAAAAGGTGTGTGATACAAGTAAACAGATATCATATTTGGCATCAGGGCATGTGTATTACTTCAAAATGACTCAAAAATTCAAAACAGCAAAATCACTGTAGACCTGTGTAATTATTCGGACACGTTAATTATAGCCTTTGCTACACACTGGCCGTATGGTTCAGAGAAAATATTGTGCACCCAAACTAGTTTCTAACAGAACCCAATTTCACAGATTCAATACGGCGTTGAAATGTGTACTTTTAGTAAACAGGAGAGAACCAGTGACGCTGGAACCTCAGAACTCAGTTAACGTGCTTCAACAAAATTATTCGGACACAAGTCAGTTGTCATATAGAGGTCGTATGTAGAAGAGCCACGGACAGTATGAACGTAAACATTCAGTGAGTTAGAGTACTGTGCACAACTTAATACAATGCTGTCCGCTCACGTATCAATACGTGTTTGCGGCCATGGTGCTCTGCAGCCGATCACGTATGAATACGTGTTGGTGCAAGTCTGTCTTCTGATGCCATCTAACGGTTATTGACGAACTATTTGGAGATTATCGTTGATGTACCTAAATGGTAGAAAATCTCCGCTTCTTTTGGTACTGATTATGCCCGTTTTAGTCAGTCAGTGGCATTTGTTTTTGCCTTCCAATATCTTCCGTGTATCTATCAATGCTAGAAAACAGAAATGGCAGCGCCGGTAAACAAAAACAGTGGACTGACTCCTGGTGATATTATACATGAATTATACCCTGATAATTAGTCATATGTTTCCCGTGATTGTGAGAAGAGTGAATATAAATTGTCTAATGATAATTCTAATGCCAGAGAAAGTGATGCGGTGAATGACACGTTTAATGCACCATGTGAACAATGACCTGTTCCTTCAGATTGCAAAGATGGTCTAGATATAAGTACTGTTGATAATATTCTCCCTATTTCTAACAGTGAGTGGCCTAACTGGATATTATACTGTTTTTGTAGTCTTTCTCGTGACGCCTGGCATTAAAATTTTCGTCGAGTGAACCTGAAAATATAGGTTATGATGTCAAGTTGTTTATTTGTAATGATTTGTTGGCGTATATGGTGGAGGAATCAAACAGATATCATTACCAGAATGAACCGAAATATAAAATCTCACCAAAAACATTAAAGTGGACAGATATAACTGTAAATGAACCCAGAATTATTAAATTATGATACCCTGCAATAACTCCATGTCTCTGCCAAAACCTTCCGGCCACAGGGGCCAGTTATACTTCCGATGGGCCGGACAGCAATGTGTTAAGAGAAAATGTCCCGCAGGGGAAGATAGTGTACAATCGAACAGCGGCAGCTTGTAATTTTTCCACCATGCCAAAGGTAAAGTTGTCGTCAAATTGCTGAAATGTTACAAATGAAGAAAAGTACAATCTCTGATAATATCACAAGATTCCGGGAGGAAGACAGAATTGAATATCTACCGCATACGGGACGTCCAATAACTTTTCTGTGAGAGAAGAGAGTTATATCACCACGAAGACAAAAAAGGAACCCAAGTTAAGTGCTCCAAAACTTGTTACGGAGATTGCCGCAGACACCGGAAAGCGTACCCAGAATAACTAACTTTCACGGCCGTATTGCAAGAAGGAAGCCCTTCATAAATCAAATAAATCAAAGAAAGAGGATGATGTTTGCCAAAGAGCATGTTAGAGAGGACAATGAGTGTTGGAATGACGTTATATTATTTGCCGATGAGAGTAGATTTTTTCATATTTCAGTCTGATGAGAGGATAACAGTTTGGAGGCATCCTAACACTGAACTTCAAGAGAAAACTCTGAAAGCAACTGTGAAGGATGTCGGTGAACATGTAATAATATAGTGGTGCATGTCGACGAATGGATTTGGTGAATTGGTTTTTATTGAAGTTAAAATTGACCATTTTCAATTCCTTATAATAATGAGGGACAATATGAAAACGAATGCCGAAAATATGGGGATTGGTGAACATTTTAAGTTTTATCAGGATAACGAAATGGTTATTGTTTAATTGCCCAAAGGTGCTTCATCCTCCCCCTTAATCACCAGACTTGAATGTGATTGAGAACCTTTGGGACAAACTTGATCAAGAAATAAGAAAAACAACAATCACATCTAGAAAACAGCTGAAAAACCGGCTTCAAGAAGAGTGGCAGAAGATATCTCCCAATTACACCCGGAAATTAGTGGAGAGCATGGCAATTCGACTCAGGGAAGTAATTAAAATGAAAGGAAAGACAACCAGGCGCTGAACCTTTAGGATCATAAGTAAAAAGGAAAGTGTCCGAATAATTTTGTGCAATACTGGTTTTATGTTGCTTTTTAATTATTATATTTTCATTGATAGTGTTCATTAGAAGAATTATGGACGTTTAGTTTTTATATTCCTTATAGAAACTTGTATTTGATTTATATCAGTGATTTACTACTACTGAAATCACTAATACAAAGGAAAATGTAATAAATTATATCTGTCCGAATAATTATGCGAGTCACTGTAGCTTCTTGTAGTGTGGTTCCTCCATATTTCCCCAACTTTGGAGGGATTCCATCAATACCTGGTGCTCTATTGTTCTTCAATTGCTGTATGGCTTCTATCACTTCTTGCACAGATGGTGCTGTGACTTCCGATTCGTTTGTCTCATTGTTATTCCTTCAAGTAATTAGTGCTTTCTCTTCCATTTCTACTGGGTGCAGGAGGTGTTGGACATATTCCTTCCACCTATCTTGGATCACTTCTTTATCTCCCAAATGCTGTCCATCTCTGCCCTACACACGTTTGTTCTTGCCTTGAATCCTTATTTTACTTTAACTTCTCTGTAAGCCATGTAGCTGTTATCTTCCTCAAATTCCTCCACTATTATAGTCATTTTCTCATTTAATTTTCTTCTCTTCTTTCTTCGACATACGTTCCTTACTTCTTTATTCTGATTTTCAACTAGTTTCTTCACCCTTCTTGGTCTCCCTAAGTATGTTTTATATGCCATATCTCTTTCTTCTATGGCTTTTTGGAATTCCTCATCAAACCATTCCTTTGTGTTCCTTTCGGGTACAATGTCTAGTGTGCCCTTTGCCATGGCCTTAACGCTTTCCTTCAGATCAAACCATTTGTTTTCGACCGTTGCTGTTTGGTCCTTATTATATTTCTCTGCCAGGACTTCTGCCATTCTTTCCCCATATCTTTCTGAAAATTCCTTATTCTTCAGTGCACTAGTATTGCACTTTTCTATCCTACTCACTCCTTCCTTTCATAATGCGACACCTTAAGATTGCCTTAAATAGAAAGTGGTCGGAATCGCAACTTGTTCCTCTGTATGATCTGACATCCATGATATTGGAAGCCTGTCTTTTCTCCATCACTACACGGTCTATTTGATTACAGGTCTTTCCATCCGGCGATATCCATGTTTGCTTGTGTATCTCTTTATGAGGGGAAACAAGTTGACGTCACTTTCGTGTTTCTGCTGGTGGCAAGGTCAAGCAATCTCTGTCCATTATAATTAGTATTGTTGTGTAAACTATGGATTCCTATTATTCCTTGATATATCTCCTCCTTCCCAATTTGAGCATTTAGGTCTTCTATTATCATCTTAGCATCGCTTGATGGGATTGAATCTAGCACTCGTTCCAGTTCAGCAAAGAACTTATCCTTGACTATCTGTTCCTTGTCTTCCTTTGGTGCATATGCATTTACGATTGTTAGATTATAGAATCACATTTTAACACGCAGTGTTGCCAATCTTTCATTCACTGCCAAAACTGTAGTACATCACCTTTGGCTCGTGTTCGTACTATAAATGCTATTCCTCCTTCTTGTGCCTTCCTTTACTTCCCACTACTAAATATTTTGTGGGTCTTGGTATCCCAAATCTCATCTTTTCCTGACCATATTGTTTCTTGGATGGCTGATATGTCCACTTTATTGACTTCTAAGTTCTGCGTCAATATTTTCAATGCTCCGGCTCGTAGAAATGTGCGTACATTCCACGTACCAAACGCACACAGGACCACATACTACCCCTTCGACCCCCCTGGGAAGGACACGCCCTGTTCTAAATCATCCCGTGACGTCTGCTGACAATGAAGAGGTCGTATTTGACGTTATCGGCGTAGCCCTCATACTAGCAGATGGGCCATTGCTCAGCAGACGAACAACAGCCGAGCGTCTGTTATGCAGATATTGCATACCCACTGGCTTCACCCCTGTCATCTGTACTTACACCAGGAGCTCCATGGTCATGATTTCGATGCCCGGGTGGTGCTGTCAATTGATCCTACAGCATGTGGACACTGATCCTGCTTTTCTAGCGCCTCTCTTATTTACGGTCGAAGCACGATTCCACAACAATGGAACCGTTAATCGCCAATAATATGCATTACTGGAGTGTGGATAATCTCCGCTGGGTGCGACAGACAGCTTTTCAGGTGCAGTGGGGCGTGTATGTATGGTGTGGAATCATGGGTGATCACCTTATCGGTCCCCGTTTCTTTGAGGGCCTTCTGACTAGCCAACGCTATCTGCGGTTTCTCCATGATGAACTACCACCGTTTTATGGAACACGTCCCACTCCTTTGACTGCTGCGGGATGTGGTTTCAACAACACGGAGCTCAACCGCACGCAGCGGTGGTCATCCGGAACCATCTCCATGCGACGTATCCTGATAAATGGATAGGGAGGACCTGTCCCCTGGCCCGCCAGAACTTACGCCCCTGGATTTTTTTTTCTGTGGGGCCATGTAAAGCAACTGGTGTATGAACAGGAGCCGGCCAGTCCTTGCCACCTTAGACAGCTCATCACCGACGCATGCCGATCCGTTACGCCAGAGATGTTGCAACGGGCCAGACGGTCATTACAACATCGCGCGCAGCTCTGTATCGCCCGAGGAGCTCGTCAGTTCGAGCAGGCGCTGCGTTAAACGACGTGGATAACTGAAATCCTGTCACATGTTCCCTAGCTTCTGAACCTTCTAACCCTCAAGCACTGTCACCTATCACCAAATACAATAGAGACAATACGCGACACTTCCGGATTTAGCCTTGTTAAAATGGGAGACAATTCGCAAGCGGCGCTCCTAGTAATTCGCGCTAAATTCAAATATCAATGGACGGGTACGATGCGCATTGGTATCACCCAAATATCACTGTAAAATTTGTCACAAATGGAACATAATAATTGCTTTTACACATATCAAGTGAATAATCCCTGGCAAATTAAGAAATACCGTCGTTATTTGAGAAATATGAAAACATACCTAAGGCTTGTAGACCGGACTGGTTTATGACGTACTGCGCTGCTGGTGCCGTCTTTTGTTACTTTCTTCAGGTCCAGGGCTAGCACCGTGGAATGGGAGTGCTATGTCTGTAGCAACGACATTAAAGATATAGACTGCTAATCTGATGGCCATCTTTGAATCTACTTGAACCACTGGCAGCCATGACACTTGTAGGCAAAACATATGCTTATTTCCTCTAAATCTGCAATAGAAAGGCTCTGCAGAAGTTGTTGTGTGATGGAGTACGGTCTTTGAGAAGGTGTGCAAGGTTAAAATAAATAAATAAATAAATAAATAAATAAATAAATAAATAAATAAAGGCTATGAATTCAGTCGAATGTGTCAGGCGAGGTTTGACCAACAGAGGTACGGTAGAAATATTAAAGTGGTAAAGCTGGTAGGATACCGCATGTGGAAGGAATGCTACACTCAACCAAGGGTCAGGTGTTCTCAACTTTAGAATCAGGGGTTACCCCATTTAGTGGCCCCTTACGACAGGCAGAGGATGCCGTAGAGATATTGTACACCGCAACCAACGGACGTCTGTGCTACATGTCGCACAGCAGTTCTTAGAAAGTAGCCATAAGTAGCAAAAAGCATAAAACGTAACAAACCAGACAAAGAAGCAAAATTCAAAAATGATAGCAGAATGACACTGAAGGTATGTCATGAAAAGGCAGGGTATCTTTCTCTACGCGTGTGAATTCCTCAATGAACTGCTGTACGTATAACATGTCTTTCTGTGGTGAATTACTTTGTTGTTAGTGCATGACGCCGAATTATCCATTCTTCTACATACGTACTTCTCGTTTTAACCAAGCAAATGCTCACCATATTCACTGCGCTTATTTCATTATAACGTCAATGCAACATTAAGCATGTTTGAAAATGTCGTGTTTATTCTTAAATATATCTTTAATTTGCAATAACGTATAATCTCATCAATTCATTGAACTGATAAGGGCTAACTGTCAAGACCAAGAAGTGGCAGCCGCCATGACAGTTGTAGGCAAAAGTTAGTTCGCTGTGCTTCAACCAGGGGCGCTGTAACGAGTATGTTTAGCAGTCTATTGCCCGGTTTCCGGAACGTGAGATATCGAACCTATAGCGGTATCGAATGGTTAACTTGTGTTTTGGCGTTGCACGAACGTAAGATACATCTATCGGTTCGATAAATCGCTTGCTAACTTAGAGGGCCCTGAGCAGGAGATATCTATTTGTTAACTTGCTGGGCGCGTGCGCAGTACTTCAGTATTAGCAGCTAACATTATGTTTGTTAAAATTTCTATGGCTACCTCATCTTCTTCCGACGAACATTGTAGAATGACCACGATTATATCATTGTCGGCCTAATGATCTAATGAAGTATACAGTAGTGAAAATGAATTCAAAGACAGATTGAGGCTAAACAAATTACTGTCATAGGTTTGGTAGCGGTTACAGGCTACAATTTGCGTCCTGTGACAAATAATTTTCCATTGTCCCCTGTTGATCAATTATTAATTATGATACCCTTTAAGATTCAGTACTACTGAGTCTTATCGTATTTGTATCTGTGACTGCACTCGTGTCCATGAAAGCACTGGTACCAGTAACTGAGTATAACCGATAATTGCACATTTATCGTAGTAGGCCTACTGCAGGCCTACTTGCATTGGCAGTAAGCATGGTAATTTTATCATGTGATTGTTTTTAATTAACGATATTACATACAAGGTACTAACAGGTTATATTACCCGATATATATCCTTATGCTGTGATCAAACACTGTCCATATTTTGTAATAACAGGAAAGATATACGGTATACTTATAAGGCTCAGTGCAAACTGGATTGCGCGTGACATGTGTCACTCGTGTGCATATTGCGTTAGGAATCCTCAAACAATGTCAAATTCTTCTGACAGTCCTTAAATACCACGAAACTGACACCCACGTCTGCAAGAACTAGTTGAATACCGTACCCATTTCTCGCTGCATGGCAAAGATGGGATAATAGGAGCTGCACAGAAAGCTCAAATGCGATGCATTACTTGTGCGCATGCGCCTGACAATATGGGGAACACACCTAACGCACAAAAACAAAGCAGTACGAGGGGTGGCATCTAGTGGTATTTATGAAACTTGATCAACGAGCCAATAGTTGACAGTTCGATAAGTTAGCTGTCGTTCCGCTGTGCAACGCAGCGAAGATTTATCGAGTCGACAGCTCTAACAAAGCAATAGCTATCGGAAAGATATCTCACCATTCCAGAAACCGGGCATAAATATCTTTAATGTCGTTGGTACGTATGTAGAAGAATGGATAATTCGGCGTCATGCACTAACAACAAAGTAATTCACCACAGAAAGACATGTTATACGTACAGCAGTTCATTGAGGAATTCACACGCGTAGAGAAAGATACCCTGCCTTTTCATGACATACCTTCAGTGTCATTCTGCTATCATTTTTGAATTTTGCTTCTTTGTCTGGTTTGTTACGTTTTATGCTTTTTGCTACTTATGGCTACTTTCTAAGAACTGCTGTGCGACATGTAGCACAGACGTCCGTTGGTTGCGGTGTACAATATCTCTACGGCATCCTCTGCCTGTCGTAAGGGGCCACTAAATGGGGTAACCCCTGATTCTAAAGTTGAGAACACCTGACCCTTGGTTGAGTGTAGCATTCCTTCCACATGCGGTATCCTACCAGCTTTACCACTTTAATATTTCTACCGTACCTCTGTTGGTCAAACCTCGCCTGACACATTCGACTGAATTCATAGCCTTTATTTATTTATTTATTTATTTATTTATTTATTTATTTATTTATTTTAACTTTGCACACCTTCTCAAAGACCGTACTCCATCACACAACAACTTCTGCAGAGCCTTTCTATTGCAGATTTAGAGGAAATAAGCATATGTTTTGCCTACAAGTGTCATGGCTGCCAGTGGTTCAAGTAGATTCAAAGATGGCCATCAGATTAGCAGTCTATATCTTTAATGTCGTTGATACGTACTTCTCGTTTTAACCAAGCAAATGCTCACCATATTCACTGCGCTTATTTCATTATAACGTCAATGCAACATTAAGCATGTTTGAAAATGTCGTGTTTATTCTTAAATATATCTTTAATTTGCAATAACGTATAATCTCATCAATTCATTGAACTGATAAGGGCTAACTGTCAAGACCAAGAAGTGGCAGCCGCCATGACAGTTGTAGGCAAAAGTTAGTTCGCTGTGCTTCAACCAGGGGCGCTGTAACGAGTATGTTTAGCAGTCTATATATCTTTAATGTCGTTGGTCTGTAGATTCTCATTATCTTTGTCCATATGACTAGACGTTGCCTACGTTATAATAGAAGGCCTGGACAAGCCGACACATTTCTGGGCGAACAAAGTAGTTCAGGCAATGGCCGCTTGGATCGCGTTTATGTTCTATTGTTCTCATGTTCTGTCTATATCCTTATATTGAAGATTCAAACAATAACGCGAAATAATACATTTTATTATCATTATGCTCGGTGTTAATCAAATATAAATATATAAAACAGCTTGGAACATACTACACTTCATAGATTTCTTTCATTTTGCACTTGTTTATCACACAAGAATAAAGAATAGGGAAATAGGCCCAAATAGAACTACTCACCCGATTTTTACCTATTTGTATAATTTCAACACTTTTCTGCTCAGAGGCTTGCTCTTGAATTTGTTTAATAAATCACTTCCTTTGCATTGTTATCAAGAACAGGCCTGAATAATTGTGTAAGTATAACGTATGTGATGTGTGCTTGATCACAGTCGCGGCACTGAAACGTCTCTTTAAACTTTGGAGCAGTAAGGAATTTCAGCTTTCGGACAAGGTTACATTTTCTGAGAAATCCTAACGCCCGTGTTGTAAATATTAATACATTTTTAAAAAGAAGACGAATTTGCGTCGGCACTTTGTCGGGGAGCAGGATTTCCTTCACAGTACTTACACTGTAATCTGATTCGACAAAGAGCGAGCTACATATTCTGGAATTATCATTCGGAGGCCAAGGAGATCATTTTCTGCGGTCCTGTCGAGAAATAGCAAGCTTCCATTTCTCCCGTAAACTCGGATCTTTAGGAAAAATATGAAAATTTATATTTCTGTATATTTCTTCGCTGTGTCAGATGTGCAGTTAGGCACGCGGCAATAAAGCACCTTAACCTACAGAATGGAAAGAGAAACTTGACAGTTATTGGCCCCAGGGACTCTGAACTTTGGAGCGTGGTTTGGCGACCACGGGGCCCTTAGCTGAGTCCTGGCATTTCTTCCACTTACTTGTGCCAGGCTCCTCACTTTCATCTATCCTATCCGACCTTCCTTGGTCAACTCTAGTTCTTTTCCGACCCCGACGCTATTAAGTTTCCGAGAGCTAGTGAGACTTTCATTTTCACGCGCTTCGTGGTCCTTGTCTTCCTTTGGCCGGTACTTTCATTTTTCGAAGTGTCGGGTCCCTTCCAGTTTTTCTCTCTGATTAGTGTTATATAGAGTATGCTTGCCTAGTTGTATTTCCTCTTAAAACAATAATCACCACCAGTGGCGAAGCGTGAAATAAGTAAGGGGGTAGACAGAGATTTCTTTTATTTAAACTGTTTTAATCATATTATTATATGGAATTTTGTTTTCGACGCATACATCTGTATTCGGTATTATATTAGTGACTCTGAAAATAAGACAAACCCTATAACAACCTATAACCCTACGTGCACTTGCTTCATTTTTAAATATAGACGAAATAGGCCGCGGGAGTTGTCAAATAACAACATACTTTTAGAATAAAAATAGCAATATATTTCATTGTTACCGGTATATAGATTTAATAAGAGAAATAAGAAATAAATAGTTGTTCGCACAAGTCACCTTAAACAATATTCTTGTAAATGAGTTTAATCCGCCTTTCCTTCATTTCGGCAAATACATCTATTCCTCTCGTCTTGAAGTCAGGCGTCTTGCTAAGATTCCACAGAAATTTCTTCTCTGTAGTAGCTAGAGTTCCCAAGTTAGACAGTCTCTGGTTGGTCATCCAATTCCTTAAATACGTTTTAATTCGTTTGAATGCACTCATAGCGCGTTCACTAGAAACTGACTTTAACGGAATATACAGCATCGAGTTAAGCAATTTCTTCCGTATGCGTACTCTGGAGTACCTTATTGACCAGAAGCCAGTAGTTGTTGGGGTTATAATACCGCAACTAATATTGGCGGGCAAGAAAATGCACGTACTTGAAGGGTTTTGATGCTGTCATTCATTTATTAGGTGTAAGTTTACTATACTTCGTATTTTAAATATAATTAATTTATTTTTAGACGTGTCTTATAATAAAGTAAATTCAAATTAATAACATTAAAAGCATGTCTAAGAGCACCTTTAGAAGAGAGTTCCAAATACTAGCCAATGAGAGCAAGAAGAGACGCTGGTAAGTCTGTCTACTGGGCGGAGACATCTCGCTATAGGAAAGTCATAGTTCCACAGTCAGCACCTACAGATAGCGTTAGTGTTGCTCTATCTGAACAAGGTCTGTCTTGTATCTGAAAGCTTTGAAAATCAAAGGGAAAATACACAGAATGGACAGCGACTACTTTCGCCTACGTGTTTCGTTTAACTAACGCGAGCCTTAGCATTACCGAAGTGAGACGAAAATAAGTAAAGCGGGGAACACAATAATGTCACGAATCTGGAAATAATTAATGTTCTAAAAAGTAACTGAATTAACTAGACAATATTTCTTTCACAAAATGTTAAGGGTACACGCTGTCTACCCTGTCTCCCCTGACGCTTCGCCCCTGATCACCACCACCAACTTGATAGTAATTTGGAAGCAAATAACTAAACAAATGTTAAACGCATCTTAGCAACCATCCATATATTGCAAATCGTAAGATCAAATAAATTAAAAAACGACAAATTCTTCATATTTCATGTTAGACAAGACCTTACCTTATAAAATGAAGTTTAATATGTTATTTCTTCTCATAAAACATGTTGCAGTAACACATGTAATCATAGAATTCGCGCCAAACAACAGAACATAAACGCGAACCTAGCGGTGGAAAAGAGAAAACTTATTACCCCGCTTTTAATGCAAGAAATTGGCTTGCTGTCCAGGCCTTCTAGTATCTAGTAGGCTTTGGACTAGAGCGGCCAGTTGAAACAGCAAAATGGAGGTCAACAGAAAAATAGCATGATCCCTGGACCAATAAATCACTAGTCCACTGATTTTTTTCTTATGTACAATGGCCATACCATTTTGTCGCCTATTAAATATTGCATGTCGCGATACAATTCATGAAATGATGATGTTTGACAAGTGAAGCAATGAAACGAAAGCAAAGAACTTCAGTGAACACAGATATCACACACGAAATCGTTGAAAGTGTAAGACAAAAGACATACGTGTGTCACTGTGAGCGCAACACCAAATGTACTTGTAAAGTGGTAAAGTACGTATACATAATATTCTCCAAAAATCAAATATTTCTCAATTTGCCAGGGATTTTTCACTTGATATGTGTAAAAGCAATTATTATGTTCCATTTGTGACAAATTTTATAGTGATATTTGGGTGATACCAATGCGCACTTTACCCCAATGGACATGTACGGAAATGGGTAAATAAATTACGTCTAGAAAGTGTTACTAAAATATTAACTTCAAATTTGCTAACGCAATTCTGGATAAATGAATAATGAATTATTTAACAGGTTATTATTTAAAGACTGAAATTAGACACATAATCAAGGCGTGAAATGGACTGCTGGATGGATCTTTCATTTAGGCCATACTTTTTTTAGTTTTAGCATACCTGCCTGAACTTTCACGGCTATATTTATCGTTTTGCTCATTTAAAAGCATTGTATCATCACATTAGGACACTTGTCAATAAAAATATAGGCACATTCCTTACACACATGATTCAATGAATTTACATTTGAGAGGCTGGACAATTTTCCTTTTAACTTGAAGCCTACTAACAGAAAGAAAATATATAAAATAGCAGCAAAAACATTCAAAATTTCCCTATAAACAATACTTGCCATTACATTAGGGTAAATCAAATTTGCATCATCATATTGTTTCAAAACAAAATATATACATTTCTTAAATCACCCATATTTTCTTCAGTGCTTGACAACGGATTACGGCATTTCAAATGGGGTAACTTGGAACACAACCAGCCACACACATATGCATTTTCCTGAATTAAATCAAAACCCACAACAACACATCGGTATTGAAGGTTATCTGCTACACTAATACAATAAAATAAGCTTAATATTTTAAGCCAGTTAAAATGTGAGTCGCACAGTTCAGAAGTTTAGGAAGTACTATAAAAATCTCACTGTAACTGGAAGAATATATATATATATATATATGCAAACACAGTATTTACTTACATTTCCTTGTCACGAAGGAAACGGAAGACCGCGAATCCTTCTGCACTTCACAGTTATTGCAGCCAAACGTAGCACATACCTTTCCACTCATATTGACAGGAGATATAAAGGAATGACACACGCTACTATTTATATATGTCGACTTAACGCAAACGCATAAATATCGCCAAAAACTTCACAAACAAATACATGTGCTATTATGACAGAATCAGTAACTCCAGGTCACTTCGCTAGATAGAGCTCTAATCGCTGTCCCTCGATATCTCGCAGAGTGCCGCGTATTGTCTACTGTATCACATCCTACCGCGCGCTAGCTACAGGATGGCGCACGAAATGTCATACACTGGGAAACCACTGCAATCAGCTACCCGAGTATTGGCGGGAAAAGCGTAACGTTTGCGGGGTATGGAGAAAATGCCTACTCCCAGTCCTGAACAACTAGGATGAACTTGTAGCGTTTCATTTATCACCTTTCCAGATCACACCTGGAATTGTAAAGCCTGACCTCGGTCAGAAATCTTTCGATCGAAAGATCGGACAATCAATGATGATGAGTCTTCTAATGAATAAATCCACCGGTGTGGACAAACAACAAGGGTCTGCACAAAGACGCCACTCGGATTCGGTGGGGTGTCAAGTAGAAGACCTAAGCGAGTAGGAGCGCATGGAAGCCCAACAGACTATCGACAGACAGCTGACAGACAGTGGACAAACCCAACAATGTAAGAAGAGACTTAAGTTCAACAAATCAGAAAAATGTTCATATTTTGCAACATTAAACATTAATTCAATAAGTAAGGTGGGCAAGTTGTAACATTTAACTTATGTGATGGACCAACATAGGATTTTAATAATGGCTTTACAAGAACTTATGAGCACAGACTAGGACCCAATTGAATCAGGAGGTTATCGTCTCTACAAAGGACCTCCAGGACAAAGAGTAATGAAGAATGCCCCCCAATTTGGTGTAGGTTTTCTTGTTCATAGTAGCATAATAGACTCAATTGAAGATTTTTCTTCAAACTCTTCGAGGATGGCACTTCTAATAGTTAAAGTGGGGGAATAAAACTTATACTTTAATAAATGTCCATGCACCAACAAATGACAAAAACAATAAAGATAGAGAAGGAGTTGAAAACTTTTGGGAAGAACTTGATTACATATTATCGAAGATCCCTGACGAGCATATAAAAATCTTACTTGGAGATTTCAGTGCTAAAATAGGCAGAGAAAAGAAGTATCGCACAGTTGTAGAAAAATGGCCAGCTCATAAATTAACGAACAAAAATGGCCAAAGATTAATTGAACTTTGTGCAGATCATGGACTCATTTTGGAAACCACTGGATTCATGAGGCTACCACATAAACTTATGACATGGAAATGTCCTAACGTAAATTGGGAGAGTTTCAGATTGATCATGTTGCTATGGATAAAGATTATCATAAAGAAATTTATAATGTCAGAGTCCTCCGTGGGGTAGGCATTGACTCGGATCATTATATCTCAAAAATAAAAATCAAGTTAACACCAAAAAGGAAACACAAACGTAATCATCTCAAAGCAAGGAGAAATTATGATCCTAGTTACTTAATAAATAATAAAATATATTTAGAGAGATCCAAAACACCTTTAAATGACAAATTAAGGACGATGATCAACAAACGTAAAACCATAGCTGAAGAAATCGCTCCAATTAAAAGGAGAAAGAAACATGCGTGGTGGAACGGGGAATGTGACAAAGCAATTCAAGAAAGGCACAAGGCATGGTTAAATGATCAACAGAGGAAAACAGAAAAATCTCGAGAAGAACTAATTAATGCCAGAAGACCAACAGCTAAAGAAATAAGGACAATTAAAAGGAAATGCTTAACACTATAGAGGAAACATTCAATCAGCATAAAACAAGAGACTATTACAAAACATTCAAGCAATATCAATCTAAGTTTAAATCTAAGTTTACCCCTCCCACACTTATGTTAAGAAATAAAAATTGAAAAATGGCATACAATAATCAACAACATCCTTGCAGAATACTTTAAAGAGTTACTTAATTGTGAGGATCCCGTGGAACATTTAGAATTTGACCCTAATCCAAAAAAATAAAACTCCATTAAAAGATATTATACCACCAGTTTACAATGAAGTGAAAACATCAGTTAATGCACTTAAAAACTACAAAGCAGCAGGAGAGAATCAAATAGTAGCAGAAATATGGAAGAATGCTAATGATGAGACTATTCAAAACCTACAAAAATACATCGTTGATATTTGGAACACGGCGAAGCTTCCCGAGGAATGGAATACAGCGATAATCCACCCGCTGTATAAGAAAGGTGATCGCTCCGATCCAAATAATTATCGGGGGACAATCTTGCTTGATATTACATACAAGATTTTATCCAAGATTATATACACAAGAATCCAAGCACAACTCGACCAAGAACTTTGAGAATATCAGAGAGGATTTCGACCAGGTAGAAGCTGTCCAGATCAAATCATTAGTTTAAAATGGATAATGAAGCACCAAAGAGTTCGAATTAAGGGTCTAGTCATCACGTTTGTAGATTAAAAAAAAGCATATGACAGTATTCATCGTGAATCATTATTAAAAAGCCTTATATAATTTGGCTTACACCAAAAACTTGTTAACCTCATTAGTATGACTTTTAAAAATACGAAGGCAAAAGTTAAATTTAGAGGTGAATTATCAGAATCATTCACTATATGAACTAGACTTCTACAAGGAGACGGACTTTCACCATTGTTATTTAATTGTGCATTGCAGAAGGTTGTGCGTGAATGGAACAAGAAATGCCAACCATCAAGATCGGTAGAAATATTAAATTCAACTACCTTGCTTTTGCGGACGATTTAGCATTACTTGCAAATACAATAGAAGAGGCTAAATTTCAAATTGAACTACTAGAAATTATAGCAAAAAATGGGATTACGAATTTCATTTAAAAAACAGAAATGATGCCAACTTTTAAAGTTGATTTACCAGTTATTCAACAGAACAGTAATAGACAGATTAAAATTGTTCAGAAATTCATATATCTTTGGGAAATAATAACATGCAACACAAATGAAAAAGAAGCAATAGAACACAGAACAACTAAATTTAAACAAGCTCAAAGACTTATCTGGCAACCTATTAAAAAAATCTCTTTCGATAAACGCTAAACTGAAACACTATAATTCCATAGTTAAACCAGAGGCAACGAACGCTAGTGAAACTTTATTCAAATTAAATATAAAATCTACAACAGACAAATTACAGAAAACTGATAGAAGAATTCTTAGAACAATTATTAATAAAAAACACCAAGTTGATGGACAGTGGAGATTGTTGCCTAACAACATTGTCTATCGTGAATGTGAATCAATAATATCTACAATGCGTAAAAGAAGAATTTCCTTTTTCTGTCACATATCAAGATGACCAGACACCAGGATATTGAAACAATTAGTTGATTATTTTTTGAAAAATAAAATCAATAATAATTGGTTCAAAGAAGTTTAGGATGATTTGGACGAATTGGGTATAACTCGGCAACAAATCAAAGACAGAAAAGAGAAGAGGATTTTAAAGAACAAAAGCATAAGTCTCAAACTAAAAACAGTTGAACGGAAACAATATACTATATCGGACACACAAAGGGCTTCCAGGTCGGAGAGGATGAGAAAGTTCTGGGAGAAGAAAAAAGAATAATTTAACTCAAATATTGGTTTAAGTGCTCAAATGTGGGCGCAAAATATGTAAATAATACAACATATTGAATACAAAATGGCGTTACAACATTCACTGACATGTGCATGGTTAGTCCGTGTGCAGGACATGTTCAATATGTCCACCTTCTCGGTGTACAACAGCTTCGAGACGAACCCGCATATTCGTGATCATTCTACGACACAAGTCCTCACTCAACCTTCGGAAGAAAGTCACAATGGCTGTACATTTTCTGGTTTATGGCGGTAGATTGTCTCCTTCAAATATCCCGACAGGAAGAAGTCGCAGGGACTGAGATCGGGGCTATGCGGTGGCCAGATTGAGCCGCTCTGGATATCGATGGGGCTCGAAATATTCATTCAAGAAATCCAGAACAACATTTGCTGTGTGCGGACGAGCTCCATCTTGCATGAACCATTGTCTCTCTATTGGTAGTCGTGATGTAAAGAGTTCTGGAAGGAAACTGTTTGTCAACATGTCCAAGTAAAGCCCACTATTGACTGTGCCATTGAAAAAGATTGGCCCAATTATTTTATGACTGCAAATTGCAGCCCCCCCACACACACTTTCACACCATGACTTTCAACCTCGTGCAAAATAGCAGGCCGTTCTTTCGCCCAAAACCGGACATTCTGTTTGTTCACTGCACCATTGAGATAGACGTGTGCCTCATCACTGAACCATGTGTTCTGCAATACGGGATCACCTTCTGCAGTAGCCCACGCAGCAAACTGTACTCGCCGTTGTTTGTCAAGCGAATTAAGTTTATGAACTGTTGTCGTTTTGTATGGAAACATGTCAAGGTCAGACTGCAGTATTCGCTGAATTGAACGACGAGAGATGCCCAGCTGAACATATGCAGTTCTGGTGGATTTGGAGGGGCTCCCGAGCCACAGCCGCAACATTCTCCGGTGAGCGGACTGGCTTGAGGCGGGGCCGTTTTCTCTCCAGTATGTTGCCTTCTGTTTCAATTTGCCTGGCCAGTATGTATACCGTCTGCCGGCAAGGAGCCCACCGAGTAACGAAATGAACATGAAACCTTTCCTGGGTCCGAGCTACGCTCTTTTCTTCCACATAAAAAACACTATCTTCACCTTCTGTTCACGCGTCAATCTCGCATTGTCCGCCATGCTGTATAACTGGCAGCTGGTATGCATGCACATGTGGTGCTGCCTGTCGGATCACGCATGAAATAAGGTTTCTGTTCACGAAAGGACGTGGTTGTGAGCCCAGGTTTACACATTTTATGAAACATTTCCGATGTATTGACATTTCGTGCGCCAGCCTGTATGAGAGCAAACCGTGCTCCCGGTCTGTGCGTCCACCTCCTGTTTTAAAGCAAGTGTTCTGCGTATTTGTGCTTGTTTTACGAGTTTATTCCACCTATACAGGTCCTACCAAAAGTTTAAGGGCACCTGCATATTTCATGAACATGATTCCAAACTTTTGGTCTCAGGCATAAGATTGTTTTCAGGGCACTAGAGCATATTTTGAGGAACATTTGCTGAAATTTTCATTAAAATATAGTTTTTTATTTCGAAGTCATTGAAGATCTTGTTTGTAATAATTGGAAAGAAAATAGCTATTTTTGAATACTTGAGATCTGGACAGTACAATAAGGAGATTACAGTAATTTTTGTTGTGGAGAAACAGACATCTATAGAATATTTATAATTGTAATAGAGAAACGAATATATTTCCATCTAAAAATATCCCCGTTTTATAGTTCGCAACAGAACCATGGAACCCCGCAAGCTACCGAAATCATTTGTGAGTTACGTTGTAGCGGAATATCTACAGTACTACATAACACAGAAACAATCTCTGTAGCTTCTCCTGTCCAGCCAAGGTCAAGGAATGTTTGTTCTTTACCACTTTCTGTGGTCTGCTGCGAGCTATTTGTTCTATTACAATTATAAATATTGTTCAGGTATCTGTGTTTCTCCATAACAAAGATTATTAATGTAATCTTCATACTGTACTGTCCAGAGCTCCTCAAGTATTAAAAAATAGCTATTTTCTTTTCAATTATTATAAACAAGAACTTCAATAACTATCGAAGTGATATTTCACTTAAGTGTTCAATGTACGTACGAAATACAATAAAAATTCTCAGCACCCCGAGGTACCGCCGTGGCCCCACAGAAAAGTTCACTGCATGGTTTTGCCTAGACGGCCAGAGCGGTACCAGAAGCTTGCATCGCATGATAGTACATATTGTAGATAACAGTGTGTGCCACGGTTTACTAGCGCTTGGGACTACAATCGCAAGGCACTCATTCTTTTACAGTAGGGTGTGTGTGAAATACTTGCGAGATATTTCTAAGTTATTTTACCAGTGAATGGAGAGGTTAGTTATAAAAATGAAACCGTTTTCTTCTCGAACTCGGAAAATAATGACGCTAGCCCTTCAGTATGAGATCTCTCGTAAGTAGTGTCCATGTCAAACTGGTCTATACATTTTGCAACACAAATAACTCGTCACCAAATTAAATTTGAAGGATATTTATTTCCTTTTTTCTCCTTGCCAAATGCTCAGCGGTAATGTAAAAGTTTGCTATGTTGTCAATACAAATACGCTCATTTTTACGCTATATTTATTGCGACAACCGTAGAAATCAGCTCAGGTATGGGTGCAACAGTTTGGAAGGAATCAGTGTGGCCTATTGATTAGGTAAGCATAAGCTTGGGGTGAAAATGGGAAATCACAGAAATCCATAACCAGGTTTCCCAACAGTAGTGTTCAAACCCACAATCTCCAAAATCTTGAGCTTGCGAGTTAGCTAACCCGGCACACCTAAGCGCATGGCTAAACTGATTGGACAAATACTCACATATTGCCGATAAAAGGAGGTTGGATTAATAAAAAATAAAGATTATATTTTGGAAACCAAGCACGCCAGAATTTGCTCCGAGGCCATAGCGGTACGCTAGCATAGCGAATTCAACGGCTCAGCGGTCCGCCAGGGAAAGTCAAATAGCAACACCTGTCAGCGGTACTTTGTACCGCCGTGGCCTCGTGAGACACTCACTCAGCGGTACAATGTACCGCTCTGGCAGCCAACGTGTTAAAGGGGCCTAACATCTAGGTCATCAGCCCCTAACAGTATGAAATGACACATTAAAAACCCAAAATCCTCTGACCACAAGTCAAAACGTGAGGAGGAAGAATGAATGGATGGATATGAATTTAAAACTATCTGTGGAACTGACCCACACTGCCTCACATGTACAGAAGCTCGCGTAAAACAATAGTATTACTGGCCACAGGACTGCTTATATAGCACGATACTGAATCGATGATGCTTGTAGTCAAAAGGAGTCCAAAATCCAAGTCATCGGCCCCTCATGATGGTACTTATCGCTAGAAAAGTAGAACCATGGTATTTGTCATGTTGCATTACTAATCAAGAGTAGCGTAGACTCGCGGTATTCCACACATTATGGTACAACTCACAGGTAATGAAATTCGCACATGTATTACAGACCTACAGTGTTTCGCACATTGCGGCGCCATTGACGAGCAACACAAACCTACGGTGTTCATCACCTAAGTGTACTAACCACAGGGACTCGTACTATCCCGTGGTGTTCCTCACATAGTGGGTACTAATAGGCAAGCCAGAACCATGGGTTCCATCATCCCATGGTGTCCCTCATATAGTGCTACTAATCACAGGTACTCTAAAAGCCGCCGTGCTCTCGTTTGCTACTAATTACAAACCTATTTGGTACCTAACATAGTGGTACTAAGTGCAAGGAAAACCAACCTATGGTGGTGGTACTAATCACACGGAGTTTCATGGTTCTAATATAATCATCCCTTGGTCGCCCCTTACGACAGGCAGGGGATACCGTGGGTGTATTCTTCGTATGCGTCTCCCACCCACAGGGGGTACTGTGAGAAATGGGCAACCAGTAACCAACATTAAGATGGGAATAGTAAATCTTATGACCCTGACAGGAAAGGCAGAGGAAGTAGTAGATTTCATGGAGAAGGAGGTGGAAATGATGGGGCTGAGTGAAGTGAAATGGAAAGGTAATGGAAGAAGAAATTGAGGAAAGGATACACATTATATTGGAGTGGTGGCGAAGAGGCAATAAACAGAGTGGGACTAATCATTTTGAAGCAATTGGAGGAGTATGTTGAAGTGGTAGAATGTGACGGAATAATGAAGATTTAGACTAGAGATAAAGAATGAAGTAATGGACTTCATACAAGTGTAACCACCACAGACGGGAAACAGGGAAGAAGATATTGAAGGATTCTTGGAGAAAGCAGAAAGAGAAATTTCAGGTGTGGAAGTGGTTATTATGGGAGATCTGAATGCACAGGTCGGAAATGGGAGATAAGGAAAAAAGATATGGGAAAAAGAATCGTGAAGGAGAGGAACTAGTGGACTTCTGTGAAAGTAATGGACTGATCGTGGGGAATACATGGTTTCAAACGAAAAACAGCAGGAAAATTATGAGATATGGGTGGGGTGACAGAAGAACAAAGTCAGTAATCGACTACTTTTCGGTGTAAAGGACAAATCGCAGGAAGTTGATGGATGTGGCAGCTTTACCAGGAGAAGCATTTAATGGGGACCATCGAGTTGTGGTGGTAAAATTACAGTTGGGAAAAATGGAAAACCTACGAGAGGTAACAGAAAGCAAAATATAAGTATGGAAACTGAAAGACAAACATATACAGGAAGATTTTCAGGACAGATTGAAGCAACAAATCCAAGTTACTGAAATGGGAAATGTAGAAGACGAGTGGGCCATTTTTAAAAAGGCATTTCTTAGTACAGCAGAGAGTGCTTGTGGCAGGACATCTACAAGAGTGAAAGAAAAGGACACACCGTAGCGGAATGAGGAAAGTGGTGAAAGAAGAAGACAGCCTGGCGAGAATGGAACTGAGATCAAACAGAAGAAGCGGATGTAAGCGGCAGAAAAAAGATATTGTATGGAGTTATAAGATGTAAGAGGACAGAAAGAGTGATCACAAAGCTAGTGAAAAAGGAAGATGGGGAACTGTTAACACAATCAGAAGAGATAAAGAGAAGATGGAAGGAGTATTTTGATAAGCTATTGAATGTAAGCAACTGTTCAGGGGAGATAGAAGCAATACAGTGTGATATAACAATGCGGGAGGTGGAGTTAGCAGTACAAAAGATGAACATGGGAAAAGCAACAGGACGGATGAAATCAATGTGGAAATGATAAAGTCTGCTGGACCTGTTGGTATGTAACAGTTGTACCGACTACTAAAGTGTATGTTGAAACACAAATGTGTACCAGGAGACTGGAAAAAAGGGATAATAATGCCAGTGTTTAAGAAAAAGGACAAGAAAGGATTCACACTTACATCGCAGGTAGTTAAAATACTGGAAAGGATATTAGAAAGAAAAATGAGAAGAGAGATTTAAGGAGATTTACAAGAGGAACAGTCAGTAATTGACCTGTGTGCTGTTACCTCTTTTGTTTAATATGGCCATGGACAAAATTGCAAAGGAAACAAAGGAAGCCTATGGAGATAAAGAGATCTGCTATTTGCAGATGATGATGTGATCTGGGGAAAGAACAGCAAAGAAGTGCAATAACTAGACGTACTGAACGAAAAAACTGAGAAGTATGGCATGAAAATCAGTACGGAGAAAAGCAAGACTAAGGTAATGTTGAGAGGGGAAATGCAAGGAAAGGGCACTCTGAAAATTGGAAGTCAGTCTGGAAATTGTGGACAGCTTTAAATACCTAGGAAGTGAATTAATGCAAAATGCTAGGGTGGACATGGAGATTAGCAGGAGGGTACAGCAGAGTAATGCATTCCACCAAAGTGTACAAAAAAAATAAATTGTTTGGAGCAAAGAAGTACGAGGGTAATCCCAAAAATAAAGTCTCCCTATTAAAAAAATAAATAAATAAATAAAATACAGAACTCTGTTCGTGTGGCTGTTGGACACAATATTGTGAAGAGTGTTTCCCGCGCTTGCATATAAACATGCGCATGCCGCACTGTGGCTTGGCGTGGCAGCCGTTGAGAATGGAGCTCCCGTTGGATGTTGCCGCCAAGTGCGAAGTGCGCGCAGTTATTCGATTTTTTAATGCAAAAGATACTGAACCGCCTGAAATCCATCACCAACTGACGGAAGTGTATGGTGAGTTGTGCATGGATGTCAAAACTGTTCGTAAGTGGTGTAGAGAGTTTGCAGCCGATCGGACTGAAATTTATGACGAACGAACAAAGGAGCGGGAGATCGTCAATTTCCGTCGAGACAGTCGTGAAGGTTGAGCAAATCATTCGTGAAGATCGGCAGATCACACTGGATGATCTCTGCACTTTGGTTCCTGAGGTTTCCTGAAGCGCCGCTCACAACCTCCTGAACAGCATGGTGGTGAGCTGGTACGACATGGGTATACAACAACTGTCACAGCGTCTACAAAAATGCATCAACTGAAATGGTGATTATGTAGAAAAATAGCTAAATGTTCAAGCTGTAAAATGATATAAACCATTGTAGAAATATGGGGTATAGTGCGCATTGGTATCACCTAAATATCACTATAAAATTTGTCACAAATGGAACATAATAATTACTTTTACACATATCAAGTGAAAAATCCCTGGCAAATTAAGAAATATATGTTTTTTGGAAAATATGAATACGTACTTTACTACTTTACAAGTACATTTGGTGTTGCGCTCACAGTGACACACGTATGTCTTTTGTCTTACACTCTGAACAATTTCGTGTGTGATATCTGTGTTCACTAAAGTTCTTTGCTTTCGTTTCATTCTTCACTTGTCAATGACATCATTTCATGAATTGTATCGCGATATGCAATATTTAATAGGCGACAAAATGATATGGCCAATGTACATAAGAAAAACTCAGTGGACTAGTGATTTCGTTCGAACAGAAATAAAAATATTTATTGGTCCAGGGATCATGCTATTTTTCTTTTGACCTCCATTTTGCTGTTTGTACTGGCCAAAGATAATGAGAATCTACAGACATAGCACTCCCATTCCACGGTGCTAGCCCTGGACCTGAATAAAGTAACAAAAGACGGCACCAGCAGCGAATGGACAAAGATAATGAGAATCCACAGACATAGCCCTCCCATTCCACGGTGCTAGCCCTGGACCTGAAGAAAGTAACAAAAGACGGCACCAGCAGCGTAGTACGACATAAACCAGTCCTGTCTACAAGCCTTAAGTATGTTTTCATATTTCTCAAATAACGACGGTATTTCTTAATAATTTGCCAGGGATTTTTCACTTGATATGTGTAAAAGCAATTATTATGTTCCATTTGTGACAAATTTTATAGCGATATTTGGGTGATACCTTTGCGCATCATACCCGAAATATGTATTTATAAAAAAATAGGAGACCTTTTTTTGGGATTACCTTCGTACCAAGGAAAAATAAAGAGATAATGTACAAAATGTACTATTTACCCATACTGACTTATGCAGCCGAGACTTGGACTTTGACTAGCCGGCAAGAGAGATGAAATTCCTAAGAAGTATGATAGGAAAGACAGACCGAGAAATAAAGATGTTAGGAAGGAAGTTGGGATAGGAAAGCTAAATGAGTTGAAAAGAATAAACTAAGGTGGTTTAGACATGTAAAGAGGATGGAGGAGAATACAATTACAAGACAGATGCTGGAGGCAAAGTGCGAGGGCAAGAGAGCAAGAGGGAGACCTAGAACAAGGTAGACTGAATCAGTGAAGAGCGGCATTATGACAAAACTTGACTGGGACAAGATCATGGAAGAGGAATGGCGGAAGGAAAGACGATGAAGTACCATAAATATGATGATGATCGAAGGAGAGGGACCGATGTCTTTCAGAATTGTAGTAAATGTGTAGGGATGCATAAAAATGGATCGCACGGGGCTGGTGGAGCAACCAGTATACTGTCTTGCTCTTTCATGAACAAATGATTAAATCATATCCCATTTTTTCAATCCCAATATTCTGTGTAGTTTCAAGTAATGTCAGCCTAATATATCGTCGCTGGAAAGGTAAAAGGTTGTATTCCACAAAGCTCTTCCTATCAATTATTCTCCTTAAGACTGGCCACGCCTCCCAGCCACGTATGGATATGCAGTCCATCAGAACAAATTTTGTTGTGTTCATTTTCCTATGCCCATGTGTAAAGGAAAAGGAACCTTAAAGTACCGTACTGTAGGAATGTACGTTTGCATTACATATTTACGCACTCCTAGTACACAATGCATGTAAGGTTCATTTTCGTTTAATCGTCGACATAGGAAAACGAACACAACGGACATTGTTCTGATGGACTGCGTATCCATATGTGGCTGGGAGGCGTGACCAGTCTTAAGGAGAATAATGGATAGGAAGAGTATTGTGGGATACAACGTTTTACCGGTGAAGCGACGATATGAATAATAATACACAATCCAATCCAATCCAATTTTTGCCATCCCAATGAACCTGTGTGAATCCATCAAGTAAGCACGGATTTAATTCTCCTTCTAGGATTAAAGCAAGGAACATATTTATGTGAAACGGATTTTCTTTAAAAATTTATCACAGGTATACACAAGTTAAAGAACATAACTTAATACAGCGATGGTGATTTAACAAATGGAATTTTACACATATGGGAGGAAAAAGGACAAGAACAAGGTACACAATCAACCAGTACAATAGAAAGATGAATTAGATAGTGTATTTTGATCAACATAAAAACAGTTATTTATGTAAGTGTTAAAATCCTGGTACTAGGAAACACTTCAAAGATTAACATGTAAATTTAGCAGACTTATAACTCAGTCCAAAAATGCACAGAAATAACAACTGTAACACTTTTTAATCCAGTTTGATGCCTGCAGCCCAGTTTTAATTGGTCTGTTGCACAGAATTAAGAACCACACTAATATCTCTGTTTCATTTAGAGTGATTATTCAGAGTTAACATTTCAGTATTCTTTCAAGAATTATATTAATACAGTCTCCATTTGTTTCTGAAAGTCCACAGTGTAATCCAGACACAGATGTTGGCTCTTATTGTCCGACTGCCTTGCTTTCCTTACAGGAATAACTGGAAATAAGAGCAAAGAGACAAACAGAAAAACAAACAAAACTACAAGAAAAATATGGAAATCAGAAATTCATCTGCATAAGTATCAATCTTCAGCAATATACAGGATGTACCAAAATGCGACAGCAAAAATTTAGGAATGGATTCCTGACATAGAGATAAGAAAAAAGTTTATTACAACATGGGTCCGGAGACGTATACTTACAGATTTATTCAAACTTTTGTACATTTACACCATACGACTTTAATGGCAGCTGAAACACTTTGAGCCTGTATCAGAGGAAATGTTCAAAGTGACGACCTTCAGCTTGAATATAAGCCTCCGCTCGTCGTTGTATGGAGTTACGCAGATTCACGCGATCAAAAATGCCTGGGGTAGTGCGCACTGCCCGAGAGGAAGTCACAATGCGCTCACATAAAGTTGCTTCATCAGGAACAGGCGTTGCATACACGAGAGACTTAAGGTTCCCCACAGGTAAAAGTCCAGGGGTTCAAGTAAGAAGAGCGTGGTGGTGGCCAAGCAATCAGTCTTTCTCTACTCATCCAGTGCTCAGGAAAATGGGTATTCAGGTATCTGTGGGAAGCAGACTGAAATGTGCGGGAGCACCATCATGCATGCAAAACATTTGTCGACGGGATGCAAGTGGCATGTCTTCCAAGTAATCAGGCAATGTATTATGCAAGAAATTTGTGTAGATCTGTTCAGTAAGCCTATTGGGAAGAACGTAGGGTCCCAATAAGGAATCGCCAACAATACCTGCCCAAATGTTAATGGTGAACCTCTGTTGATGAGATGAATGGATGATTGCGTGAGGACATGTAAATTATTACTAAAAACCAAAATGAATTTGTGTCACAAAGTTTGAATAAATCTGTTGGTATACGTTTCCAGACCCATGTTGTCATAACCTATTTTTCTTCTCTCTATGTGAGGAATCCATTCCTAAATTTTTGCCGTTGAGTTTTGGTACAACCCTGTAGAAATAAATTTTTTACAACTATAATATTATTTTGGACTATTCTTTTTTATAATTCCTCAAATGGTTTTCTTTATACAAGACAATTTGTGAAGTTAAGTTATTTGGCTATCATACCACAGATCTACTGTAGATATACACCATGAGAGTTGGTATGTCTCCCTGGTAATAAATTCTAACTGTAGTCACACTTTTAGGCAGTTATTACTATTTGTGTAGGTGTATGCAAATGGTTGCAAGATAGTTATGCCAATATTTCAATCTTTTAAATATTCAATAATAAGGGGAATGGTTAAACCAAGAAACAAATAATTTTAAAATGGGGTGTTTAGAGAGAACACTGCATCTCGCACCAAAAACTTTCATTATTCCATAACTATATTTCTTAGAAGGGAAGCAACAATACTGCAATAAGTTTTAAAAGCTTACTGAATGAAAAATGCTAGGACAAGTTGTAAAGTATAGAATACAAAGCAAAGAATCAAATTTATTGGGAAAAATGCAAACTGAATTGGAAATTATATACTCACCCTACCCTTGTGGATTGTATGATCAGATTTAGCTACAAGGATAATAGCAAAATTTAGAAATTAGTTAAAAACTGGTGATCCAGGAATATACTGGTTACTTCTGAGAACAGAGAAAAAGAACACGGGCAGCAACAGGAGCTCATTATTATATTCAACTCTTACAACTGAAACTGATGCTAAATTATACTAACGGGATCTATATTTTACGTCCCACTAACTACTTTTTACGGGTTTCGGAGATGCTGAGGTGCCAGCATTTAGACCCGCAAGAGTTCCTTTACGTGCCAGTAAATCTACCGATACAAGGCTGGCGTATTTAAGCATGTTCAAATACCAGCGGAGTGAGCCAGAATCGAACCTGCCAAGTTGGGGTCAGAAGGCCAGCGTCTCAACCGCCTAAGCCATTCAGCCCAATTTTGTTTCAAGATAAGAGTTTGGTTACATAATTATTAAAAATATACAACAGACCTATTGCTGGACGTAAAATGAAATTAAGTGGAGAAGACAGTACCATAATGAGACTGGAAAAAAGAGGCGAAACAATTAATATGAAGCAAAATGATGTATAAGGCAACTTGTAGGTATTCATCGGTTAAAAGAATTAAGATGAATAAAGACTACAAGATTTAGAACAGACCTCTGAAATAGCCTTCAGGCTGAGTTGTGTAGAGGGATCACCTACGACACTATAAACTGTTACATTTTCAGTTTGAAGGCATTCAAATGGCAGCTGAATGAAACTTAATATGTTCTGGCTATGCAGGAATTATGCAGAAAGTGTTAGTTTTCTTGTTTAAATAAAATTCCCTCAAGTTATTCAGCAGAGATGTGTCCAATTTAGAAGATTGAAAAGAGCAAAGAAACACACATGATTACATGGAGCACAGAAAACCACAAGGTTATCAACCACAAATTAAGACAGAGTATAACAATCAAACAACAACGACACAAATAAAGAAATGAAATAATTTATAGAATGGTGAAAAGAACAATAATTTAAAAACCGAACAGAATGCAGACATCTTGACAAGAATGAACAACTATTTTGAAACTGCTCTCAATAAGTGTGGAGTCGAGAAACCCTCTGCAGGTGTTCAACACAGTTTAGATCCACAATGGTGTCAGGTGGATGACATAGTGGATAGAGCAATTCCATGGAAGGGAATAGGTCCCTTGTTCAGTCTCAGGTTAATCTAGTTCTGCAGTAAACATCTGATGTATTGGCTATTTCTTTTTTTAATAGAAATGATCAACATCTGAGCAAGAGAAAGGGAAGTCACATTCTAATATTTAGGTTTAACTAGTACATGGATGACAGGAGACACAGAGAACACTCCTGGTTTAAAAGCAAACACAAAATTTTTATTGTAAAATATATGTTTAATGGATGAGAAATGATACTAATTCATACATTTTAATAAAGCTTGTTTCAACAAGGAAAAAGTTAAATAGCATAGATATAATAACTATAATGGCCTTGGCTCTCATGATATCCTTCTGCAAGATCACACTTGTTGATTCACAATGCTAGTGAACCATGGTTCTTATCCTCCAACTCACATGGTCTGAACATTTCAACTATTACTACTTCCTTGATGTGACCCCAAAGTTCTATTTGTTACAATCAGTAAAAATTGTGTGTAACCTAGCCTGAGGCTGAAATTTCAAGAATGGTTCTGCTCACTCTAAGAAATAAACATCTAAATACCGTTCTTTTAGCCCAGAGGATAGCACCACCACAGGTTA